>NW_008690641.1:0-6691 GCF_000695815.1 Acanthisitta chloris | reverse complement strand
TTCGTGCAGGGAAGTCATTAGGTAGTGTTCTTTGTACATTGGCTTGTTGGATCTTTTCAACAGCCAGTGCAAACCCCTCCATCCTCCAAGAGAGTGTGTCTTTTTAAGAACTTTGTTAAAGTTTCAAAAATATTTCAAGTCAATCATTACAAAGATAATGTTATAGCCAGACTTAGAATATGAGGAAAGCTTCCATTTAGTATTGACTAAGGCCTGTAAACAGCTGAATTGCTGAACTATTTAGTGTTTTGTCTGTCCATTCCTTTTTATTGTTAAGTCGTGCTTTTGATGACTAGAGCTGCCTCTTGTGTATTTTCCAGCCTGTAATGTCTAGAAGGCTGTTTAGATCTTGAATCCCCAAGACATTCTGTGGCCCATTCTTAATGCTCTGATTTGTGCAGTAAGTGCTTTAGTAATGGTCTTTCTGATTTCTTTGAAATGATTGACCATAACTATCTGAATTGCAATGAAGGTGACAAGACAAAAAAATAATTAATATTGTTGTTCATCTTTGTGCTCTTAAAAAAAAAAGCTGGCAAGTTATGGTTTCTGTCAGAGCTGGCAGCAGCTGAACTGGAAATGTTTCAGGCTTACCACAGACTTGAGTAGTCAAAGAGGAAATCAAAGCATACAAACACTGGCCAACTAGCTTGGAAGAATGTCAGACCATTCCAGTCACTGAGACATGAGGACACTGCGGGAGAGTTACAAGCATAGCGGTCACTGAATGCAAGACGAGGAAAAAGTTAAGAAAGTGGCAGGGAAAAAATAGAAGAAAAGATCTGAGAAATCACTAGAAGAGAGAATTTTAGAGAAGTAAAGCAGATGGAGAAGTTGAGGATCATTAGTAATGAAAAGCTACAGTTTCCTGTTTTTCTGCACTGTCACTAATTTTAAATTCTGCAAAATACTGTTAAATATATTCAAACAAAAATATTGTAAAACAATGAAGATAAAATAATTTGTAACTGTCTGTTTCTCTAGTTATTCAAAAAGTGACTTCCTTAACTTGCATTTTCTTTAAAAGGTACATGGGCAGTAGGGAAGATATGTCCGTGATCTGACTGACTCAGCTCTTTAACTGTGTAGAAAGGGGATTAATTTGCTTCAGAAAATCCCCTTGGAGACTCCTAAAGGCAAACATGAGGACCCTGGGTTAAATTTCTATTTTTAAAAGAAACCAGTCATTGGATTCTTTTAAGAATAACTGGTTAAATCAGTCCATTCAATTGCTTGGAAAATTTAGACACATTTAGGATTGGGCAATTAGGTTGAAATGTGTGGTCTTCTTTCATTTTAAGTTGACAAAGTAAGGCATAACAAGGAGTATGTACTTGAAGTAGGTATGTATCTACTCTGCTCAGGCACTTTTTTTTTCCAGCAAGATGAACCATTTTATCACTAGCTAGAAATTACATTGGGGAACAACAAGATAATATTAACTGCAGAAAGTGCTTAGATCCTTGTCCACATTGGAGCTTTTAACATCTCTATTGCTGCCACAAACAGTAGCCCATTTTGGGGCAGAAAGCTTTGTGTAGACACAGTCATTGGAAAGGGATTCTTTCTAGATTATAAATGGTGAGTTTGTTTTTATTATGCACTTATTTCCATTATTTTACCCAGACAATTCAGATCCACTTTCCCACAGACATTTTACAAATGCTTTTTTGGAAATTGGTCTGATGGCAATCTCAGATAAATTCTAAATTAAGCCTGGTAGTTTCAGTGCTGCTGAAATGTAACTTTTTTTTTTTCCCCCAGGATGTTTTGACCAGTACAAAAACAATACCTTTTATCCCAAGAATCTGTGTGGTACCTGCTGAATGTTACAGAATTAACTGCAGCCTAATGTTTCCTGTGAGATTTCACCACTCTAAAAGGGTCTGTCCCAAAAGCCATTCAGGAAGTAAAAACAATAGCTCTTATCACAGGCAGTGGTCTACTTTTCAACCATGTTTTCAGTGGGGTTGATTCAGGAGCTGCTAATATTGTGAAGGTGCATGGTAAATGAAGTGGATTGCTTATAGAATGATATTTGACTTCCCTTACCCTTCTCCTTCCAGTCACGGAGATCTGCTGAGATGCTTCATGCCCGAAACAGAACTTTAAATCTGCTCATTACACTACCTCCTCCCTGCTCCCCCATCACAATTTTAATTTAATCCTTAGTATTTTGTTAAAAACTTGGAAGCGGAATTTTTAAAAACTTGTAAAGTTATTCATTACTAACCCACTTATATTTTGCAGCAAATTCTGTGTAAGCTATGCTAAGTCATCTGCCCCCAGTAGAAGATTTAAAATAAAATTATACTATTTCACTTTAAATGCTAAGGCTGTTGTCAAGTCACAGCACTCTAAAACTTTATAAATTAAAGCAAGCCTGCAAGAATCCTGTCCTCAGAGGTCATTTTCCAGCCACTGCTGTTCATGAGGAGGGGTCTGAGAGTACTAGCTCCCTATGCATGCTGAAATAGTGATGCTGGGGTATTTTGCCACTGCATCTCTGGAGTTAGCTGTGAGCAGATTTCTAAGAAAGTATCTTTTCTACCTAAGGTGTTTCTGTCATAGCTCTTCATTTCTACCACCTTCATTACTACTTTTTGACTGAGACCAGGAGTCATCAGCCTCCAAATATTGTTGCTCTTTATGAAGTGTTGAAAGAATTGATGGCTTGTAGTTACAATGTCGTGGTGTTTCTGCTCTGTGCAACCACAGAACCTAATTGATCCACCTGTGCTATTTCAGCTGAGTCCCTTTCTTGAAATTAATGCCCATCATGATTTGCCCCCAAGGTAGTGATTTGCCTAGCCAAGCAGTTATTTGGAAATGCATCTAAAACAACTTTTGTCTCCATGAATCACAGAGCTTTAGTGTGAATTGTAGAGAAAAAATTGTTGCAGTTTCCAGCCAGTGTCTAGTGATGCACCATTTTGAGTCAGGATGGGGAACACGAATGTATGCAGCTGAGCAAAGGAATGTTTTGTCTTGTAATATCAATTTAGAATGCCTTAGTGAATTAATTCAAACAAGTGCAGAACTGTGCAGCCAGAATAATTAATCAAGAAGTTCTTTACACAAACAGTGAAAAGTGCCATTGATGCACTTGATTTTGCTGATGTTAAATCATTGGCCTTGAAGTGAGCAAGGCGAATGTATGATGATATAACCACATAGCTGTGACCTTTGAATCACCTGCACTTGACTGGAAGAATTCAGTTTCACAAAATGCAAATATTTGAAGTACAAAATTAAATCATATTATGGCTTATGAAACCAACTGAGCTGCCTTCTCTCCAAATTCCTTTTGATTAGTAACTAGTGAGACATTAGCAAATAAAACACTGGCTTCAAAGGTCTTCAGAACAAAATTGTAATGCACTTTCTTGCCATTTTGCGGAGCTGCAGAATTAAAAAATAGCATCCCATGTTTGCATCCTAGTTTGAGAAAAAATGTGTGTAGTACCATGCACTGTATATATAATGTTGCTTGAAGGGTCATCCTATTTCCTCCTAAAACATTTTTTTAGACACTTTTTAAGCTCACATTGCACTTTGAGAGCAGAATTTTTGTCAGAGCATATTTTTAAAATAATTCACTACAAAGATAAGTTCAGAGAAGTCCTGTTTTTATGGTATTGAAAATGTCACTTTGAGTGCATCTGTGTGGCATAGCACCTGTGGCTGCTGTCCAAGCTCAGTCTGAATAAGCTGGAAACAGTATTTCTGTAGTAATGTGGTTTGCTGCTTAGACTAATAAGCTCTATGTGACATAGCTTGCCACTGTTTTGAAAGTGTTTTAAATCCTGCATATTTGTAAAGTGAAAACAACCTCCCATGCCCCAAATAATTTTACAGGAAATTATATTCCCTGTCATTGTGGGTTGAAAAGTTTTATTGTGAGATGTGCAAACTTCAAGCAAGAGAACAGTTTCCTGAAAACAAGTCAGGCATATTAGGCATGCCTTTTTATTTTATCCCCCCTGTGAACTACTTTCTTTTCCCTGATCCAGTGCAGCTATGTTTGAGGGAATTTAGACATTTTTGAACTACAAAATAGAATTCATAGAGGTAGAATACTAAGAAAAATTCGTGGCATTTAACTCTATAAATATAGTATGATATTTGACTATAAATATAGTATAAGTGCTGTTGATAGGTTTTCAGAAATTTCTATCCTAAGGCAAAAAATCTTTGTAGAATTCTACTAGTTCTTTTTTAGTAACATGTGACTAATATCTATTTCCTTCTCATCTGTTGGGAGTATGTATGTCTAGTATTTCAGTCAAATCTGCAAAGGGAGTTTTCTCTTTATTCACACTGCAGAGCATTTTTATCAAAATTGCATTTGATAGAAGCTCTAAAAATATCTTACAAAAACCTAAATTTCTCCTGTAAACTGTATTATGAAACAAGCAAATCATGCTCCCCTTTCAGGAAAACCACAGTTTACTACTGCATAATATTCCTGGCCTGGAAATATTGAGACTGCCTAAGGAAATCTGATGGTAGGTGCAGAGAGATGGTGTGGGAGGCTGTGATGAGCAATCTTTCCATGTTTGCACTGATGTTCCGGTGGTGTCAGGGGCACTGCACTACTGGCAGATTAATTAATTAATTAATTTTTATTAGGGTGAATTTAATGAAGTCTTGAATATGTATAACTAGTCAGATCTCATAAGGCCAGATATTAGTGTTTAGCCCGAATTGTGATTTATGATTATATGCAAATTTCTGATTTGGAAGACCACCTCAGGGCTGGGGTTTGTTTACTTTGGTTTTGGGGTGGTTTTTTTACCAGTATGGTACCAAGCAATAATTTTATTAGGTTGTTGCCAAGCAAGAATTTACTGGATTATCTGAGATATTTAGGGAATACTTCCCCAAAATTAACCACCTGCAGAGCAGCAGAGATCTTCTATCATATGACACTGTTGCAGGATTCTGCTCTTCCATCTTGCTAACAGATGTCTGGTCTTGATCAATCACATTCAATTTGAGTGACACACAAACTAATGGCTCATCACAGTCTGTAATTGAGCTGTTTTCTGATCCTTGAATGAAAGATGTTTTATACTTTTCATATCTGAGGGTGGAATCCTGTCTTCACTAAACTTAGTGGCACAAGTCCCATGAAGAGGAATGGGGATTTTGGTCCTCAGTGTTTGTACTCTCGTTCTCATCTGCTGTTGAAATCCACTGATTAGTTCCACTGAAGGAAAGTCTGTATTTGTCTGCTGTGTCATAAGTATTGTTACTCATAATTAGTTGCATCTGTAAGGGGTAGCCTTTCGTGTTCAGTATGTGTTTTATGAGGAATATTACTGTTTTGAGAATGAAGAAGAGTCTGGTTAATCTAATGGACAACATGAGCACATACTAGCTAAACAACGTGAAGAACACTGTTACCTATGTCTACAAAAAAATTTCAGGTACCTGACCAAAATGTTGATGGCATTCAGTTTGGTAACGTGTTCAAAAAGTTTTTTGTTAGCCACATGGTAGTAATTTATCCATGGATAATATTTTACCTTGCTGTGAATAATTCTATGTATTGGGCACATGGCTGATTAAAGGTTAATAATTCAAAGGAAAAGGTTAATAATTCAAAGTACCTTAATCAGTTTAGGATGTTGGAAAACCAGGACTCAGTAGTTTTTGTGCTGGAATTCCTATCAAATTTATTCAAAACATATTGGTAATTACACAATGATCATTAATTATCATTTATATTAATGTCTGTGATTTCTTTGTGCAAAAAAGCTTTGACTTGTATTAATACAAACTAACATTTACAAAGCAGCTTTTAATTCTTGAAGGGTTCCAGTTTAACACAAAGCAAATACTCTTTTGCAACTACTAGGATGTTGGCTGCGTAGTCCTATGTATTTGAGCTATAGCCATGGGAAAGGCTGATTTTTAAGGAGAGCTTTACCTACTGGGCTGGTTTTAGATGCTCCACTTGCTGGTGAATGCCACTTGGTTAGAAGCAATGCTCAGATTCTCAGCGTTCCCAACAGCATTTTTCCACTTGGTTGTCTGTGGTCTGAGTATGTGGCAGCATGGACATATGAGTAATTTGTTATGCTGGAAACTTGGAGCAGAGGTTGGCTTACTAGGGAAAAAAAATACTACAGATATTTTATTACACTTATGGTTTGGTTGTTTAAATTTATATTTTCAAGAACTGGTAATTCTCAAATCTGTGAAAAGTGGTTAGTTCAGCATTTTTACAAGCAGTAAAAATCTGCATCCTTTAATTGGTCAGCTGTAGCCCAGGAGATTATTTCTTTCTCCAAGCTGGAATTAGCAAATATGGTGCAAAAAGGGTTGAAAAGTTTTGTCTCTTTTGGTTAGCTTCTTAAAACTGATCTTTTTCTCCGTTACAGCTTAATCCATCCCATTTTGGTTTTGTTATATAATCTAAGTACCAAAAAAAGAGAAAAACTAAATTAATTAGGCATTCCACAATACTTTAAAAAAATATAGTAGGAATAAGTTTATTGGTGTAGCAAAACTTGAAAAAAAGTCTGCCTTCAAATCTCAACTTTCAGCTCCTACCCCAAAATAAATCACTAAAGCCCCTGAAGTTGCACTTAAAGACCATAGTAACAAAGCTCTTGGAAACAATCCCACATGATACTCTGAATATTTGGAAAATATTATAATAATATTGTTAAAATATTGGAAA
>NW_008690640.1:0-6619 GCF_000695815.1 Acanthisitta chloris | reverse complement strand
CGGGAGCGTTCCAGCTGCGTGTACACAGCGACCTGCCCGAAAGAGGGATTCCTAACTCTTCCCTTGGTTTATTTTACTCTTTTGGTAGCGCTCAGCGTTGAATCCTTTCGGTTCTTTTTGTGGCGTTAGTGGTTGTCCCGTCTTGCATCGTGTGGTTTTAGGTGCTTGCTGTAGGGGGGACACCGGGGTAGGCAAAACCAGGTTAAAGCTGGAAAAGCTAAAAAGAGTGCCAGAGACAGAAGGATGGAGGAAGTGTAAAAACCTGCCTTTCGCTGAATTTGAGGCACTGTGGGTTGAGAGTTTATTGCCAAGTGCTGCTTGGAGGCACTTTTGGTCCTTGTTCGGAGGCCCCAGTGGCCAAAGCCATTATTAGCAGGTAAGTCACTTTCCACTTTTAGCCACACTGGTGTATTAAAATTATCCACCCTGTAGAGATGTGAAAATAAGACCTTCCAGACTGCCTGGGCTGATCATTATGAGGCTAAAATAATTATCAAGGTGAAGGAACTGTAGTGTTCTTGGAAGGAAGCTCTAGTGGGAAGGCAGCAGGTGTTATTACATGCATATCCATAAGTAGTCCTCTTTCAATACATTAAAGTATAATGATCCAGATGCCATTCCAAATTACCTATTGCTTTGCAAACTGCTTACTGTTTCAAGTGAACTATCCACACATATCATAGTGACTACATGTTGGCCATACTTTCTGCTGTAATGGGTGATAAGTTGCATTTCCAAATCTGTCAGGATATTATAAGAAAAATATGAAAATTCTTGTAAAGGTCTATGGTAGTTTCCACGCAAAAGGTTTTTTTGGCAACTTTTCTGATGAAAAGTCACCTTAAATAAAGGTTGTAGTTTGTAGCATCTTTCATTACTTTGTTGTGTTCTGGGGAGGTTAAGGTTGTGCCATAAAAGCCATTGCAGTTGGATGGTGAAAACAATCCAGCTTTTTTCAGGCTCAGAAATAGATAGTAATAGTGGAAAATAATGATAGACTATAAAAAAATCCTAGTGTTGTTGTTCTGAACTTTTTAGATTCTAATATAACAAAATTATTAGAGATACATAGCTACTTAAAGTCTGGAGTTGAGCACAAGTTAAAATGTTTGCAGGCACTTACTCTTCTGAATTAAGTTCTTATTTTCCAAACCATAGCTATTCCATGAGAACTGGCAAGAGGTCCATCCTGTGCTAATTAAAGTGTCAGAGTGAAATATGTCATTGATAGAGAAATAACTTAAAACTTCCAAATATAAATGACCATGCAGTACTTTCATTTATTTATTTTTTTTTTTTTTGCTATTGCAAACACTGAGATAATGTAGAATGTTCAGGGAACTTGGAAAACTTTCGAAGTAGTGCAGGTGATATTAGGTTGTGTAAAACAAGAATATATTTAACCTAAATATGTTAGAAAGTGGGAAAACAGAGTTGGAAATGCAAGTCTTTCTCACAAGCCAATGCATTTGTAAATCATTGATGATATCCCAATGTAATAAGCGAATAGACTTATCTGCTTGGTGTTTATAGTTTCGCATAATAATGTGAGACTATGAAAGTGTCTAGATGTAGGTAAACTTTTTTTGCCTGCACTTACCCTACTTGTACGCACCATTACTTCCTTTATCTGGGTAGATGAAAAATTCTGGTTTCAGGTAAGTCTATGTTGAAATCTTTGTGAAAACTGATGAGTGCATTTCTGATGATTAGGGAATACTTGAATTTTTTCATTTTTCTGGGAAGCACAGACTGGCCTGCATTCTCTGCTTCCTGTCCATGTGCCAGCCACATGTAGATGGCTGTGCAAATTGTGAATGCAACCTTAGTGTTCTTAGCTTTTGTTCATGAGCCAGCCTTACCCTATTACAGAGAAACTGTAGTACCCATATGCAAAATGTAATATTCTGTGCACCTGACCCATGGGTTTTGTTGGTTGCACCAGAAGCTTCTGTGTTACATGGGATTGCTTAGTTGTTAACTGAGTGTACATTAGTTGAGGGAGGATGTAGGTAGATAAGGAAGTGGTACAGAACCACCTTCACTTCTAGCAGTGCTTGTTGTGCCAGGCATAATGTTAACTACAGTTGTGGGTTTTCATACCATGCAGGTCACTCTTCTGTTACTCCTGCACAGGGAGGATTCTGCAAATGATGGGACAGGCCCACAGGGATTTACTAATCCATGGTGCTTTCCTGAGCACCTAAAGCACAACTTTTCATTTACTGTCTTGCCAGTTTTCTGGGCTCAAACCTGTGTCCCTCAAAGCTTGATGAGCTGTCTGTAGACTCTGCAGGCTCACTTGCTGCTGTTTGACTGAGCAGCATGCTGCTGCCCAAGAGCAACTTTACCTTTGCTTAAGTTTGATATTTTCTATCCCTGCTTGCCAGTAACTCTCAGGCATTGAATTTTGGTCTGATTCAGTTACTTCATTAAAATAAAATTTTCCATGCATGTATAACAGCTGAAACGTTGAGAGAAACAAAAGTAACAATGTAGAGAATGTTTCTTTTCATCAGTTTCAGACTTTCGTTTTCAGAACTGCAAAACTCATTGAAACTGACACTTCTACTAGAAAATTTCTTAAGGAGATTTTGCAGCTTGAAAATTCCTAATTAGAAAAAAATACCAAAAAATTCCAGGTAAGTGCCATACTGAGACACTGAAAACTCCTTTAAAGAGTAACTCATGCATTTCAGAGTGGATAATGAATTCTGAAGTTTTAAAAAAATGCTGTGGAATACACTTAAATTATTTTTTTAAACCTGTTTCTTCCTTGTCCTTTTTTCATTAAGGCAGTCCAGTCTTTTCTTAAGGCTACTCTTATGCATGTTCTAAACATTAAGCTGTTCTATGAAGTTTCTTTTATTCAGTTGTTTTCTGAAATTCACTGAGGGGTTAGCTAGAGCTTTGTCTTAATTTGTTAAGTAAAACCATTTTATTTCACGAGTATTATATGAGCAACTTTTGGTTCTTACTTGCAGAAAGTTGCTCTGTGTTTTGCTGCTCGTTGCAGGTTCAGTGAGAAGCAATCCAGGATATGTGGCTGCACTCCTGTAGGTTTAGTTACTTTCTTGTTCAGATGATTAGTGAACTCTGTCTGAGAATCAGCCTAATGCAGTGGATGGGACAAGGCCTTGTAATCATCTGCAAACTGAAACCAGTGAAGGATATTACAATACAGATGACATCCTTAAGAGCCTCTGCACTCATCTCAGTTGTCTTTCTATCTAGCAGTGGAAGTTAAGTGTGCTAGGCTACATCCAGGGACTGATAAACTAAGGAAGCTTTTTCTTTCCCTGTACTCAGTACCTGTTAGACTACATATGCCATGCTGTGTCCAGCCTGGAGCCCTGCAATACAGGAAGGATCACCTGGAGGAATTCAGTGGAGTGCCATCAAGGTGGTCTAGGGCTAGAGCTCATGTCTTGTGAGGAAAGGCTGTTACACCAGGGCTTGCTCTGCCTGGGGGGGAGATGACTTGGGTAAGGACACCTAACAGCAGTCTTGCCATACCTTTGAGAGTATCATCAAGAAGATGCAACCAGGCTCTGTACGATATGCGCAGTAGGAGTATGAGACAATAGCAATATATTGAAATGAGAGAGGTTATTACTGGATGGGGGCGGCAAAGGCAAAATTACTGAGTATTATTAAGTGTTGGAACAGATTGCACAGAAGGATTATGTTATCTTTGTCCTTGAGAGTTTTCAACACTCAACAGCAAAAAGCTCTGAGGAGCCAGATGTGAATTCAGTTTTGATCCAACTTTGGGTAGGAGATTGAACTGAGAACCTCTTCAGGTCCCTTCTGGCCTTAGCATGTCATAGAATGGTTTGGGTCTGAAGGGACCTTAAGATCATCTAGTTTCAAACCCCTGCCATGGGCAGAGACAACCTTCAGTAGACCAGGTTGCTCAAAGCTCCATCCAGCCTGGCCTTGAACAGTTCCAGAGACGGAGCATCTGCAACTCCTCTGGGCAATCTATTAGAGTGTTTTATGACCCTCACAATAAAGAATTTCTTCCTAATACCTAATTTAAACATATCTTCTTTCAGTTTAAAGTCATTCCCTCTTGTCTTACCACTACATGCCCTTGTAAGAAGTCCTTCTGCAGCTTTCTTGCAGGCCCCTTTAGTTACTGGAAGGCTGCTGTGAGGTCTTCCCAGAGCTTTCTCTCCTCCAGTGTGAACAACCCCAACTTTCTCCATGTGTCCTCATAGGAGAGGTGATCCAGCCCTCTGATTATTTTTGTGGCCCTCCTCTGGACCTGCTCTAGTGGGTCCACATCCAGGGCCTCGGACCTGGATGCAGCACTCTAGGTGGGGTCCCATGAGGGCAGAGTAGAGGGGCAGAATCACCTCCCTTAGCTTGCTGCTCACACTTCCGTTGATGCAGCCCAGATGCAGTTGGCCTTCTGGCCTGCAAATGCACATTTCTGGGTCATGTACAGCTTTTCATCCCTGAGAACCACCAACTCCTTCTCCCAGTCTGTACTCATCTCTGGGATTGTCCTGACCTAAGTGTAGAACATTGTCCTTCTTGAACTTCATTAGGTTCTCATGGGCCCACTTCTCAAGCTTGTCCAGGTCCCCCTGGATGGCATTTCTTCCTTCTGTGGTGTCAACTGCACCAACTCACCAAGTCCTTCTCCTCATGGCTGCTCTTAATCTATTCTCTGCCCAGCCTGAATGGGTGTATTCTATTGCCCTGGCCCACATGCTGGACCTTATACTTGGCCTTTGTTTGGACCTATCCCTCAAGCCTGTCCAGGTCCCTCTGGATGACATCCCTTCCCTCCTGAGTGTCAACCTCACTAGACAGCTTGGTGTCATTGGCAAACTTACTGAGAGCTCGCTTGATCCCCCTGTCCATGTAACTGAGAAAGATGCTAAATAGTGCTGGTTCCAATACTGACCCCTGAGGAAGGCCACTCATCACTGGTCTCCACTTAGATGTGGAGACCAATAACAATGAACTCAAACATGAAAAAGCCCAACTCCCCCAAATTGCACTTGTATATGACTCTTCACCAAGAGAGAGCAGGGACCATCTTTGTTTATAACTCTACTCAGAACTCAGTTTAAATTTTATTGCCAAACTAGATGGAATTCAGGTGCATGGTCAAAGGCTAAGCATAACTCTGCCTTCTTAAAGCTGGGTAGTTCAGGTATGGCATTCAGCATAGATAAAACGGTGTAGAATTTAGCGTAGGCTACCAGTTATTCTCTTCTGTAGCTGAGCTGCAGAATTTAAGCAGTCTGGGAGGTTTGAGTCATCCCTCAGAGTACAGTATGTGTGTGTGAATGCTTCTGGCTGCCCAGACTCCAGCTGGAGTGCAAAGCTTGGAACAGGCTGAAGTACACCCAGCTGTGTGACTGGTGCTTCTGTCAATACCACTGGCTGTTTGCCTGTCTGAAAACATTCATGTCGTGCCCACGAACTGAGTGTAGAATATCTACTGATAGATTAGGCTGTAATGTGCTAGGATCAGCCCTTTGGTCCATTCTGGCAAAACAAGTGAATGACTGGGGTTGTGATCAGTGTTGTGTACTCTGATTTGCTAGCATTCAGAGCTCTGACTCAATCCACACCATAGGGTTTCCATTATCTTTCTTTAATTTTGCAGTAATAACCTTTGTCTGCCTGTTAGGCACCAGATGAGGGCAGGTCGTGGTGAAAGAGAAAGTAAAACTGTATCCAGCTGTGACAAGACTGGCCTTATGGGAAAGGGGTAGTGTCACCACATGTGAGTACTAACTACAGACAGTAGCCAGGTTCAGACAATAGTCTAAATTGCCAGATGAGCATATAGTGATGGGACAAGGCCTAGGTGAAGGAAGGTGAACTGTGATCTGGGGTCAATAGAATGCTTGACCAGGATGGACTTAAATGCAGTGTGGCTGCAGGGGACAGAGGCAAGAGCTGGCTAAAACAAGGGGAGAATGACTCTTCTGAGGCTTCTTTTAGCTTTTTATTGAAGATCTGTCCTCAAGGCTGGTTGAGTCCCAGACAGTGCTATCAATAGCTGAAACTGTATCGGGGAACTGGCCCCAAGCACAGGCAGCCAAACTCCCGGGAGGAGAGAGTGTGCTCTTGTCCTGAACACACCTCCATGTAGTTCTGTATGGTTCTTGGATACTAAAATAATAAGGAACACTTAAATAGTTTAAATGCATAAGCTTTCTGTAGATAAAATTACTAACTTGAATTCAAACCAGCTTAGTTACTGTGCTAAAACTTACATTTCAGGCAAGGCCACAGGTATAAAAAATATGCAGGACTGCCTTCCAACTCCAGGTCTTCAAAGTCTTTCCTTTGCACTCTTTCACTAATATCAGTAGAATTACGCAGAGCAAATTGTTCTGTTTTGGCTTTCTGTGAAAGCTATGTTTCTGTTGCTTCCAGCTGAAAGGAAGAGCAGAGCAAATTAAAGGCTTTGAAAACATGAAAGGTATGAAGAGTTTCTCACCTTGGAGATGGTATTAAAAATTAATACATTGGCAAATATCACTGTGATGGTATTCTATGGGCAGTGGATAAATACTTTTTTTGGAAGGATGTTCTGTCTAATAGAATTTGTCAATGTGCTGCATCACAGCGGTGTCCCATTTGAATT
>NW_008690639.1:0-404 GCF_000695815.1 Acanthisitta chloris | reverse complement strand
CCTAAAATCCTGGAATTCTCCTCCCAAAGACCCGCCAAAAATCATGGAGTTCTCCTCCCAGAGCCCTCAAAAAATCCTGGAATTTTCCTGCTAGATCCCCCCCAAAATCCTGGAATTCTCCTGCCAGATCCCCTCAAAATCTCTTGAATTTGGGCTGTGGAATTTCAGGATGAGCCAATCCAAACTTTTCCTTCTCCTCCCCCAGGAACCTCCTCTGACTCCCAGGAGAATCCCAAATCCTAGGAAAACCTCAGCCATTCCCAAATCTTGGAAAACCTTGGAATGTGATCCCATTCCTGAATCCCAAGGGAATGAGGAAAAACTTGGAGAACTTTTCCTTCCTCCTTCAGTTTCTTCCTTAGCTCCATTAGTTTTTTCCATAGGGATCAAACCTTCTCTTCCTC
>NW_008690638.1:0-26687 GCF_000695815.1 Acanthisitta chloris | reverse complement strand
TCTTGTTTGGAGCAAGAGGAAATAAGCAACAAACTAATTGCAAAACCAGCAAGTCATCAGTAATTTTGGGAAGTGCAGAGGTCTGGTTGATAATGTTTTGAGGCCAAGCCTTGGCCAGGCAGTGTCAGCAGCAGATAACCTCCTGGCACCAAGCTCTTGCTGTGTCTCTTCAATCAACACCTCTGGCCATCACTTGTAGGATGTGACCCCATTGCAGCAACCCTGTTAGACACAAATGCCCTATTGATAGACACTGAATTTGTAGATAAGACAAAGAAAAGTCTAAAGTCAAGTGGAATATCTTCAGCATTCAGTAAATAATTCAGCTGTTGATGCTGACAGAAGGTGATGTAACCTTCTCCCCACACAGAGATATTGTGGGTCTCAGTTTCCCTGCAGGAACTTCCAGATAGAAATTACACCTTGAACTTCATCTAAATTGATTATTGACCAACAACTTCCTCTGAAATAAAGATTTTCAACCCAGGCATTTAACCCTGGTCTCTATCTACATCCTAAATAAACAAGCTGGTAAAGTGCAATGGCCATGAGCACTGAGATATCTTCTGTTCTGCACATAATACAGATGTTTCCCATTCACATCTTAAACTGGTCCAGAAGTACTTCTTTGAAGCACAGGACTGGTCCTAGTGAGCCTTCTTTTCTTCACCATGCTGTACTCCACCCAGAGTGGCATGGGTAGAGTGCTGCATGGAAGAGTGCATGGTCTTTGGCCAGAAGAACTCCAGAGCTGCCAACAATTTCCCAAATCACAAAGATCTCATGAAATCACTGTTTGGGGAGAGAAACGTGATTTCCCTCCCTCTTTATATTAGAAGGATCATCTCAGGTTTGTACCAGTGAATGGTACCACAACTTTTTCAAGATTTGGCTTGAAAGCACTCAGGCAAGCCAAATATTTGAGAAGACTGGAAACACTGTAGGATTGCAGAATGGTTTGGGTGGGAAGAGACATTAAAGAACAGCTAGTTCCACCCCCACTGCAGGGACACCTTCCATTAGAGCTTTATATTAGAAGGATCATCTCAGGTTTGTACCAGTGAATGGTACCACAACTTTTTCAAGATTTGGCTTGAAAGCACTCAGGCAAGCCAAATATTTGAGAAGACTGGAAACACTGTAGGATTGCAGAATGGTTTGGGTGGGAAGAGACATTAAAGAACAGCTAGTTCCACCCCCACTGCAGGGACACCTTCCATTAGAGCAGTTTGTTCCAAGCTCCATCCAACCTGGAACACTTCCCTTCCAGGGATGGGGCAGACATAGCTTCTCTGGGCAATCTGTGCCAGTGCCTTATCACCCTCTCAGGGAAGAATTCCTTCCCAATATCCCATCTAACCCTGCCCTCTGGCACTGAAAAGCCATTCCCCCATGTCTTGTCCCTCCAGGCCCTTGTCCAAAGTCCCTCTCCAGCATTCTTGGAGACCCTTGAGGCACTGGAAGGGGCTTTGAGGTCTCCCTGGAGCCTTCTCCAGGTTGAAGATCCCCAGGTCTCCCAGACTCGGCTCCATAGCAAAGGTGCTCCAGTCCTTGGATCAACTTAGTGGCCTCCTCTGGACCTGCTCCAACAGATTCATATCCTTCTTATGTTTATGATGCTAACATAAGAAAGACCCATGGGATCGGTTTCCAGCTGCCAAACCTCAGCTGGGAAACTCCTGGTATGTCAGCAGCTACTGCCAAGGGATCAAAATGTAGTTGGGTAAGATAAGATGGTCAGGTGGGTTACCTTTGAGGTGGTATATCTGGAACACTTCATTAATGCTATCCTGATGTCTCCTTTGGTCTGCATGAAAAGTTGATTGCATGAATATCCCTGCAGAAATGGAGGTGTGAGGTCACATGTGTCTTCCTGGTGTTTTGCTGTATGAAAAGAAAACTTGCAGTGGTGTGAGATGTTTATGAGGTGATATCTATACCTGGGAGACAAGAAGAGAGGAAGAAAGCCAAAGTTCAAGTGCACTGGTAAGTAGCCTTAAAAAGACTTGCCAAATGCATCTAAAAGACATTAAGTCACTGGTGCAACACCCCAAAATTCCCCTGTATGTGCTACATGAGTTTCTAAAGTTCTGCACTCCTGTCCTTCAGTTGATTTTTTTCCTGGTGGTTGTATTGTTGTTGCTACAGTGATGTACGAGATAAGAAAATGCAGTAGCCAAACTGCTGGAGTATCACTACAGGCAGGAAAGGGAGAAGGTGAGGTTGGAAATCCATGTTTAGTGTCTGAAGTCAGGTAAGCCGCTTCCAGCTAAGAGAAAACAGGGACAAGACATGGTTATGGATCTACAGGGAAAAGAAAGGAAAGGCGAAGAACATCAGAGCATCACCAAAAACTAAAAGCTACTGGCTGTGAGATGAGCTAATACTGCCTGGGGGATTGAGCTATGATCAGCATCTGCTTTGTATTGAGTTGCACTTTCACCAGGGTCTTCGCTGGAGACAGTTAGGAAAGCTGTAAGAGTGTGTGTGGGAGTCAGTGCTCCAGTTGAAAGGGTGTCAGCCAGGTGGGTGAGGCCAGACCCAAGGCTCAGCTTTACAAGCCATCCCTGCTGCCTTGCAAAGGGTAAACAAGCTGGGAGGGAGGTGGGAGTGTGCTGCTTTGGCTGAGGAAGAGATAAACTCACAGAACAGAATCATAGAATCATCAGCATTGGAGGAGACCTGTAAGATCACCAAGTCCAACCACAAACCATTAGATGCAGGTTGCTCTGAGCTGTACATCATCATGCTGGGAGTCAGGAACTCCTGACAGCACAGCCAGTTCCTCTTGCAGCCATGGATGTGTCAATAAAACCAGCATGTTCAAAGCTGGTAACTGTAGGATCCCACAATGACATGGCTTGGACTTCAAAGGAGCTGAGTAACCAGTAGGTTTCATTTGATTTGGCCCCTCTGCAATGAGATAATAGAAATCAAGTAGCTCAGAGCATTGCCAAGAATTTGGTTAGTTTTCTTCACCTTTTGTGCTTCAGTTTCCTCCCTAGGAAAAGAGGACCATGCTTGCCTTTCTCAGGGGATCACAGTGAGGAGCTACATGGGAGATCTTAAGAAAGGGTCAAGTCACATATTTTACTTGGACTCGTGGAGAAAAATGAAATTCTAGTTCAGGCAGTGAAGAGTTAAAGCTCATGACTACAAAGAGATATAGCACTGCCTTGAGTGATGCAAGTCATGGGGAGAAAGAGTTCCCTGGGGAGTGTCCCATGTGGCATGGTGAGAATGGAATTTGCTGCAGCACCAATTTGTGGCTTAAAACACACTACTTGAGTTGCCACGCTTGATTTTGCAGCTGGGACAGATGAAAACTGACATGGACAGTGCATGAAAGCTAACTTGTTTTGCTGCCAAGAACACGAGGTGCAGTTTAGTACAGAGAGACTAATCCTGAGATGTGGATAAAAGCTAACTTGTTTTGCTGCCAAGAACTCGAGGTGCAGTTTAGTACAGGGAGACTAATCCTGAGATGTGGATGGCCATGACCTGAGACAGTGACAAGATGATCTGCGGCCCATCTGTACAACTCACCTCATGACAGCTGCTGAAGCTTCCTCAAACACATGGTGATTTCCTCCTGGTTGGGCAGAAGTGATCTCCAGGCCTCAAAAACTCATAGTTTTGGGGCAGGTGAGGCCTAAAGCTGGGCCAAAAATGAAATGACTGTGCTAGACCTCTTGAAAGCCACACCAAACTCTCAGGTCTGGACATACCTGGTTTCTGGAAGTGTTTAACAAATCTAAAGACTAACAAAAGGCTTTTGCTTAGTTAAGAGACTTTTCCAACAGTTGAAAAAGCAGCACTTTGACTGTCTGTCAGCTTGAGGAGCTTTGTATTTCATCTCCCTTTGACTGGAGGGAGAAAATGAAGACACAGCAGGACAGTAGCTGTGCTGCATCCACTGGGGCAGCTGAGTCTAGGCAGCCTGGCAAAATGCTGCAGAGGTGTCCCCATGGATCATATCTGGCTTTTCCTACTGAGAAATGGAGAAGAATGATTGTTCTCTTTGACTTTTGCCTCTCCAGTAAGCCAGTTTTCAAACAGCTCAGTGGGCAAAATGCCACAGATAATCACTCAGGCCCCAGAATAAGACACCAGGTTAGGGATTAGTGAGAAATCCCCTCACAGATGGATGGCTGAGGAACAACCCTGCAGTCCCCTCTTCAGCTTGAGGGCTGAGTTGTTTGGTGATTGTTTAGGCTAAAATCTTCCTCTGCCTGCTTGTAGATCTTTGGACCTTAATGGGATGGTATTTGATGGAAAGGTGGAAGATGATGCCCACAAAAAATGCATCCACAGAGTCCCAGAATCCACTGTACGATAGAAACTTTGGCTACAGAGGTCTCCCCTGAGCAGAACTGTCATACAACCCTGCAAGAATGAAGACTATCAAAGTGAAAGTCATCACTGCTTCTGGTCCACTCTGTCTGAACAGCAAATTTTTCCCCATGGCTTTCCCTTGGCATGAAGGAATGCTGTGTTCTTCCCACCTGGCTGGGTAAAATGGGAGAGAGGCTACACCATATGCCCTTTTGCCTCATGCTGTGTGATGGGGAGAGCTGAGTCGAGAGGCTGATTGTCTTCTCCCTCTCCCTTCCCTTCTTGGGCACAAGTTGTCTTCTGCCTTGTGTTCCTATATTCTAGAATTCTTTGGTTACTCCTAGTCCAGGACATGAGACAAGAGTGTCTTAGGCTGTAGGTTAGGTGGGACAGGGTTTTTTACTTGGCTACAGGGAGGGATACAGTATCTCTGGATGGGGACCCTCTAGGCAACGCAGCAGTGTCACCATTCTTCATGTCACCTTGGTCTGTGGTGGCCTATACAAGAGCTGAATAACTCTGGGCTCAGCTTTTCTGTGATCCCAACCTGAATTAGACAGTGTTGAGTGTTTGGATACCTTTGGGGGAAGGGAGGACAAGGTCCTGTCAGAATGTCTGCTGTTGCTTCCACCACCCAAAGAAAGCTCTAGGTTATTACAGGGAGAAGGCCAAGACTCACTCAACTCACAAGAGGGACAATCTGGCAGCCTTACTGCTCTCCCAGATGTTTGTCATCATCACAGAGACACCATCCATGGTTTGGCAGCTCCTGCTCAGGAAAATCCCTGTGGGACTGGGAAAAGTGGGGCTGAAGGCTGTGAAGTTGTATAGGGTAAAGCTCAAAAAGGCCTGAGGGGAAGAGATATGGGTCAGAAAACCACAGAATTCTCCTGCATGTTTAGCTGAACCTTCCTGCTCTGAGCAATGAATACCAGACTTCTGAAGTCCACCAGCTGCATGGCTCACCTGGACTGGCAAAGGCATAAGAACAGCCTTGTCTTGTCTAAACCAGGACAGCGTCCCCATCCTGGCACTGTTCACCCTGCTGCCAGGGTGCTCCAGAGAGCATGGGGTAGGACAGAGGTGACCACATTCTGATGGGTGAGATTTGATGTGCTCAGTCCTGGCAAAGACTGGGCAGGAGCTGCTCCCAGGATAGGTGCAAGCAGATCCCATTCAGTGACCGTATGGATTATATAGGGGCACATGTGTGTCCAACAAGTAAATGGTCGGCAGAGTGGGCTGGGAGCTGGCTTTGAGACCTGAGGTCATCACCAGTGAGAAGCACTGATGACATGGTTCTCACTTTTCAGAACCGTAATGCTGAAAATCCTATCACAAGGAGTGAGGCACAGTTTTAATTTCTTTCTTGTTTTAATATTGGAGAATGCACATGGGGCCCCTCAGCTGACCACACTGACTGCATCATCACATCCCACAACACCTGGCTCAAAATAGGTCACAAGCATCTGGGCCATGTTGAGGAAAACATTTAGCCACATGATAGATGACTTCTAGCAGCTTTCCAGTATTAAATGGGGCTAGAAGAGGGCTGGAGAGAGACTTTGGACAAGGGTATGGAGTCACAGGGCAAGGAGGAATGGCTTCAAACTGCCAGAGAACAGGGTTAGATGGGATATTGGGAAGGAGTGAGGGTCGTGGGGCACTGGCACAGGTTACTCAGAGAAGCTGTGGCTACTTCATCCCTGAAAGTGTTCCAGGTCAGGTTTGATGGGGCTTGGAGCAACCTGGGTTAGTGGGAAGCGTCCCTGTCCATGGCAGAAAGGTGGAACTAGGGGACATTTAAAGCTCATTTCCCACCCAAACCATTTCATGATTCTGTGATTCTATGCTCTGGTCCTTCCTTGGCCAAAGGTGTGCTCCAAGTGTAGGTTTACGCACATTTTCCTCTCAAATTGGGGTGTTGTATATTACCTGTTGGTAGACATGAATGTGGAGCACATTTAATGCCACAATGTTTGACCTTTCCTTTTTATTTCCTTTGCAATTTCCCCCCCTCTTTCATAAAATTCCATTCCGTGTTGTTCTTTGCAATTGGATCCACCCAGGCCAAGTGAACAGCAACCACCAAGGTGACAACTGCTGAAACCAGCTATCCTCTTAGTCCAGCCTAAACCTCCGGGCTAGTGTAAAGCCACCCCAGTGCACTGGAGAGATTTAGGTATAAAATGAGAAGGAATGAAATCACTCCCTCAGCCTTCAGGTTTTCCAAAGAAATAGCAAGAAGAGAGATGGAGTTTTGGGGTGTGTTGTGTCTGTGTGTCAGGTAGAGGTTTTTTAATGATTTTCCCTTTACTGTAGCAATTTGAAAGCAGAAGAAAGATTTAAAACAAAACCCCAACCAAACCCAAACCAACAACAACTGAACTCCCTGGTTTCAAGGTGGGTTAACAACGTGAAAAGCTCCTGCCAGAACATGTGTTATTAGCAATAAAAAAGTCCTTTATTTGTCTCTCTGGGGAATTTCTTTCACACTCACTTTGAAAAAACCTCTCTTTATTTGTTTCCCTTCTCTCTCTCTCCTCTCTCTCCCTCACACAACCAGATCACTTAAATAAAACAAAGTTTTATATTCATTCCAGGCAGGGATTCCTGCCAAAATCTCTGCCTCCCTTTTCTCCCCCCACTCATTTTCTTATATACAGCCCAGTGATGAAAACACACAAAAATCTGAAGCCTATGAGGTGACACATGAACAAGATGTAGAAGCAAATTATCCAAATGGTGCTGTGAAGGAACGGCTTTTCCTGGCAAAAGGGAACATATTTTTGCAAAGGTTAGAGGAATTTTTCTCTTTCTGTTGAATTTTTCCAAGGCTGGAAATTCTAGGACTAAGATTCTACATTTTAGATGTTCCAGACAATATTTTCCTTTTGTTGCTTTGTTTGTTTGGGATTTTATCAATAGTGAGGATTTCTGGTGCAGTTTCTGTGCAGAAATCTCATTTGTGTGAATGTCATTGCCAGAGATGAGATGGACATTGGCACTACTCACAGCAGGGTGAAGAGAACATTGGCTGCAAACTGTACCCAGAGCTTTGCTTCCAAGGAGGACCTGGGATTCTGGGATTCTGTGACTTGCTTGTGTTAAACTGTCTCACATTGATAGGTTTTTCCTGCTGTCTGTCCAGCCCCATGACCTTCTGCATGGTCCAGTAGTGACTAACATGCCTGTCACACTTATCTCTTGTGGCCATAATGCTGGGCCAGACATTGGAGAGACCAAAGGCTCCTGCAAGTCAACTACTGGAGAGAACTGGGAATCCAAGTCAGTTAAGGGGCAGGCCCTAAGGTCTGGTGGTCAGCTGTGTCTGTGCATGGGGCAACTGTGAAACTGGGGCAGCTGTTGGGCAGAGTGAGTGCTTAAGAACATTATATATGCATATATATGTGTATATTTTCCCCCAAAGGGGGACCATTCTGCTCCTGTGAGTGATGTCTTTACCATCTGTGTCGATCACAGAACCATTTAGGTTGGAAAAGAGCTCTCAGATTATAGAGTCCAACCCCAGCACTGCCAAGGCCACCACTAACCCACATACCCAAATGCTACATCTACACAGCCATTAAATCCCTTCAGGGATGGTGACTCCACCACTGTCCTAGGCAGTCTATGCTAGGGCTGGACAGCCCTTCTAGGGAAGAAATATTTCCCAATATCCAAGCTAAACCTTCCCCAGCACAACCTGAGACCATTTCCCCTTGTCCTGTCACTTGTTCCCTGAGATCAGAGTCCACCTCTCACCTGGTTGCACCTCCTGTCAGGTAGTTGTAAGAGCAAGAAGGTCCCTGAACCTCCTTTTCTGCAGGGTCAGCCCACCAAATCCCTCAGCCACTCCTCACCAGTGCCCAGTACAGAGTGACAATCACTTCCCTCATTCTACTAGTCACACAATTGCTGACACAACTCATTCTACTAGTCACACAATTGCTGAGGCAGACCAGGTGCCATTATCCTTCTTGCCCACCTAGGCACACCTGGGCACACGTTCATCTGCTGTCACCAGCACCCCCAGGGCCTTTCCTGCCCAGCAGCTTTCCAGCCACTCTGTCACCAGCCTGGAGCACTGCAGGTGGTTGTGGTACCCTAAGTGCAGGACCTGGCACTTGTTGAACCTCATGCAATGGCCTTGGTCCATGGATCCAGCCTGTTGTGATCTCTTTGCAGATTCTTCCTGCCCTCAGGCAGATCATCACTTTCACCTAACTTGGTGTTATCTGTGAACTTTCTGAAGGTGCACTCAATCCCCTCATCCAAACCATCAATGAAGATGTTAAACAGGACTGGCCACAATATTGAGCCCTGGGGAACACCACTAGTGACCAGCTGGTTTTAGCTTCATTCCCTACCACTCTCTGGGTCTGGCCATGCAGCCAGTATTTTGCCCAGCAAACAATGCACCTGTCCAAACCATGAGCAGCCAGTTTCTCCAGGAAAATGCTGTGGGAGAAAACGTAAAAGGCTTTAATAAAGTCTGTGTAGACAACATCCACAGCCTTTCCTTCATGCACTGGGTGAGCCACCTTGTCATAGAAGGCCATCAGGTTGGTCAAGCAGGACCTGTCTTTCATAAATGCTGTCTGGGCCTGATCCTCTGGTGCCATGTGATGGCACTTGATGTGTTCTGCTCCATCACCTTCCCTGGCACTAAAGTCTGTGAGAAGCCTGTAGTTCCCTGGAGAAAGACAGAAATAAAGGGACAGACATGTTTATGTGTATATATATCTGTATATGTGGACACCTGTACTGTGTATATATGCTTGTGCTGGATGTGGGAACATGGAATTGCAGGAGTCTCACTTCTACTAGGCTATCAGGTTCAACAGCACTTACCTTCATCTGATATTGTAGTGCTCATGGCTGCACCAGGACTTAAAACAGGTGAACTTCAAGAGCTAAGTACCAAGACACAAACCAGGTGACTTTCAAGGGCAAAATGACATGTTGGATAAGATGTTTTCTGCTAAATATTGCTGCTTTTGTGTAAATGAACGTTAGGGACCAATGACTGAAATGACACTTAAACCTGTGCCTTCCAGCCCAGATCTGTTCCTATGCTTTATAGTCTGTGGAACAGGCATTGAGACAGTGGAAGGTATTGAGTTCAACAGGTTTTGGATCAGCCCAGCAAAACATCCTTATGGATGTGTCCTACCAGGGATTTCTGGCCAATGCAGTAGTACAAGTGATATGAACAGTTTCTGCCAGCTACTCATAGCACATAGGGTTGACATATCCACAGCAGAAGGTTAGTTCATGTGGCAGCAAACTCTACTTGAGCTAAGTGGACAGGACATGCTGAAGCTTAAATAGTCCAAGTACTTGGACTGAAGGAATGACCAAAAGGCCAAAAGTGATGGTTTATGGCCTACTTCTAGTGCCCTTTGGGACTGTTGTCATGAAAGAAAATGGCACTCAGTTGACAGGAGGTATGAGGAGACTGGAAGGTGAATGACTTAAATCAACTGAAACTCAGGCAAGAGTTTGGTTGTCAGCAAGGGTGTGGAGAAGTAGAAGCAGTTGTGCATGGTACCACTTGGGTAATAGCCAAAGTCTGGTCTAAAGCTGTAGATAAGAGCAAAAGTAAAGATCTGAAGGCAGAACATCTCAGACAAAGAAGACTCACAACACTGTTGGATTTGCAAGGCATGGGAGGAATGAAATGTTGGAAGAGGCAATGCTAAATGTTCTTGACCTCTGCTCAGCTGACTCAGAGGGAATGTAAAACACCCAGAGGAATCCGATAGTGATCTTAGAATACACAGAGAATTTTACTGCAGGAAAGTAGAACTAGTTGGAAGAGTTTGTAGTTTAAATTCATCGTTGTTAAGCCTCAGTAGGATTAAAGGGCAACACAGGCCAGTGTGGGGCCTGAAAGGAAGGTGAAGATTAGCATAGGAAGAATAATTTAGAGGTCTCTGAAAAGAAGCAGAAGCAAGTTCAAAGGATAATTCAATAAACAAATAAAGAGAGACACCAGGGAAAGCACAGAAACACATGAAGAAGGAAATAACACTGTGCTACACAGACCACTAAGGGAAACACAGTGTTTGAGGATATTTGCAGATGAGTGAAGGCAGATGGATAGATCCTCTCAATGTGAGGGGAACCTGAATTGGCTTCAGGGGTCTCCTTACAAAGCTCTGAGATTGCAAAGCAAGGACTGAAGGATGATACTCTTTGAGAGTCATGTGCTGGTGATACCCCAGAAAGGATTGTAAGTTTGGAAAGTCCCATGTCTCCTCCTTGCTTTTATAAAAGCAAGGGGTTTAGATGTCAGCAGGTGATACTTGTGATGCACCAAAACCTCTGGGTAGCTCTCAGCACATGAGATTTGGGCCCTAATTCCTGAAGAAGTTCATTAGGAAGCTGTGGCTTTCCAACATTTCTTTTTACAAAGCCCTTCCTGGTCAAGAAGATAGCTCTTTGTGCTTACACATGTCCTCAAACATGACCTCGTCTCAAAGTTGCCTTCTTCATGAGGAAAGGACTGACTAGGCCACAGTGAGGTACTTCTGGGGCTTCTGGTTCTGATATCTTGAGTTCAGGACTGATTTTGGGGTACTTTCTTTCAAATCTGTTGTCATGCAAATTGGGAAATGGTGCTGAGGAGAAAGAGGCCTGCAGGGCATTTCTCCAAGCCTCAGGAGTGGGATTTATCCCACCAGATTTCAGTCACATAGAAGGCAAATGTTTTGCCCTGCACAGAGACAACCACAGTAGACAAAATTAATCCCATTTGCAGATGAATATGTTGTCCAAAAAGGACTTCATGTGATGTTGGTACCTGATCTCTAGAGGTGTTGACGTTCATGGAGAATTTATGTTGTGATGTTGAAAAGGTAAGAGAAAAGGGAAATATTTTACAGCAAGAAACTTAAGGGGTGATAAGGTCAGGGGTGACTTTATCACTCTCTACAACTCCCTGACAGGAGGCTGTAGCCAGGTGGGTGTTGGACTCTGCTGCCAGGCAACTGGTGACAGGATGCGAGTACATAGTCTCACACTATGCCAGGGGAAGTCCAAGCTGGACATTAGGATGAATTTCTTCACAGAAAGGGTGATTAGACACTGGACTGTGTTGCTCAGGAAGGTGGTGGAGTCACCATCGCTGGAGGTGTATAAGGAGAGACTGGATGTGGCACTCAGTGCCATGGTCTATTTGCCATAGTGGTGTTAGGTCATAGGTTGGACTTGATGATCTTAGAGGTCTTTTCCAACTTGATTGATTCTGTGATTAAACATTCATACTGTTTAGCCATCAAGAGACAAATTGAAGTGTGACCTGATTACCATGTGAAGGTATTTCATAGAAGAGAATAGAAGTTGCCAGGAAGGAGGAGAAAGAGCAAAGCTAATGTGAGGAGATGTCTCATAGAAAAGGCATGACAAATTCAGATTTGAAAGCATGAAAGTGTGGAAATAAGTGCAGTCAATGCTGGGAAAAGAAACAAAAGGAAGTGGAAGATGTCTCTTGTGTCTTTGCAAACAGCTTTCTTTCCTCAGGAGGAGCTGCAGTCAAACACACATTACTGGACTTAATATACAGGTAACAGGGTGACATTAAATAGCTGCAATATACAGCTCAGATGAGCTAATAGTCCCTGCTGGAGTTACACTATGATCTAAAACTCTTTCTTAATCTGAAACTGGTCTGTCTTCAGGTTTTTGGACATGTTTCTGGTTTCAGATATGAGTCCAAAGCATGTGGATTTGATTAGGATCGCTGAGAGGGTGTCCAGAACCAGAGATAGAGGCTTCAAAGTGCATCACACAAGAGAAAAACTTTCTCCTTTTGTTCCAAAGACTATCCCACACTCTTGACATTTTTTCCCCCAAATCTACAAGCACAGTGCTCAATCTGGGAAATGATTTTAGCTGTTTTCAGCAAATCTTTCATGTGTGAATGTAGTGCTGTTCTACAATGTTTCTGAGGCACAGGATAAACAAGTGGAGAGATGTCCTGAAATTCCATCTTGCATTAAAAGAGAAAACATGCCTTGGTTTCTTGGGAAAGGAGCCTTAAATGGGAAGCAAGGAGTGATTTCAAAGATTTTCTGTCAATGAAAGTGTCTTCTGGAAGTGTCATCAATGAAAATAGCCGTGGGAATCACTCAGCACTTGGATGTTCAAGCAGTCAAAATGCCACAGGTACAAAATCAGTCTGGAGTTGGTTGATGCTCTGTAGAAACCAGAAGATAAAGATGTGTCTTGTCCCACAAACACCTCCTGAATCTTGTGCTGATTTCATTACTTTCTAGGCTGGGATCAGGATTTTTTGCATGGCTGTGCTGGATAGTTCTGGCAGGTGATGACACCAAGAATCTTGAAATTCAGAAAGAATGAGGAGTGGAAGGAAAATACATGCTGTCCTTGGATACAAAACATGATCTGTTGCCTCAAGTCTTAGCAAGCTCCTTGATGGCCCTTGATGTACAGAAATGATATTTTTGTTATTTTTCAAAGTTAAGAAAATATATTGTTTGTAAAGATGGTGTGGACTAGGAGTGGAGAAAGGAGAGGCATCTTAGCAGTGTGGAGATCCTTAGTGCTTAGAAATTCAGTCTGCTGCTTCCCAACACTTCAGAGACACATATGAGATGACAGTGCTTGACTGTGTGTGATGTTTTGCTTTGCAAAAAACAGAGGCAAAGGGCTGAAAACCGAATTTTCACTGCTTCGGGTTGGGGGAGAGGGCAGGAAACGAGAGACCTGCTTCTAAGATGGGTTAGTCAACACCTTCTGTAAACAAGGTCCCCAGAAAGTCTTCTGATGTAGAGATCCAGAATCACCTGGAGGTTTGGGAAACCTAAGGGTAAAAATCAGTCTCACCTCTACCTGTTGGCATGATGCTGCTTTAATGCTTTGATGAAGATTTGGAGAACACTAGCTGTGGATGGACTGAGGAAGACTTAACAACCCCTGGCATATCCCCAGCTGACCTCATTCTTTGAAGAGAAGGGACCCATTTTCACCCAGTCAGGCTAGCAACAAGAAAACAAGGCAACAATAGAGAATAGCTCCATCTATCCTTTGGCAGGATCAGCAGTATAAGTCACTTCCAAAGCTGCTTTTCCACCCAGAGTTTTTCATTTAGGGAAGTTCCATTCTCTACCATTTCAAATAGGTTGTTACAGATCAAGCTGAAAGGCCTTTGCAGATATTAAAAGTTCACAAAACACCCAGGACATCTGAGGCACTCACTGTCGGTCATGGAAACTATTGAGCACCACTAACTCCAGGAGAAAGCAGAAAGAACACACTGTCAGAACTTTGGAAAACCCACTTTGAATGTCATTTTCCTGTGTTGGGGCTGTAAATACAAACACACACCTCTCCTGAGGCCCTGCAAGGTAGTCCTTTCCTCTCCTTGAAAAGAGCTGGAGGCGTTGAACAATTGTAGGTGAAGCCTAGGGTCAGTTAGCTTGGTTGGTAGACAACCAGAAAACACAAAGTGGATGTAAATGGTAATTTCTGTAGCCAAGGAAATTTTCAGATGAAGGGAGGAGAAAGCACTGAAGAGCAGAGTGAGGTATAGTATCAGCTCAGATGGAGAATAAAGTCACATAACTTAGACTGAAACTTCAGCAGTGATCCCTTAGGATCCTTTTCAGCCACCCCCATCACACAACAAGCTTTTAAAAGGGTTGCTTAACACTTTCTGTTTCTCTTTCATCCTTAAACCCCAGTCATTATTCCAATGAAACCTCTTAACTAATTAGTGTTCAGCTCTGTGAGGTGAAAATTGATCAGGGCTGGGGCTCAGGCCTACCACTTTGTGGTGCTCCCAGTGGTTTTGGTTCTGTGCAGTTTGCTTTCCCTGCCCGAACTCTTTGCATTTTGACATATTGCTTCAATACAGCACATTTTATGACACCTTTGCTGGAGGGCCAAAGGCCACATTCCTTCTATCTATCCTGCATGCAATTTTCATTCTCTTGTCTTCAATGCCTTATAGAAATTGTTCTTTCTTTTCCTCTCTTTTTTTTTCCTCCCCCTCCCTCCTCCAGGATATTGTGGGTTATTACCTCAATCCTTTTCAGCTGAGGAAGGTTTGAGGTAATGACCTGAAACTTCCTGGAAAAGCTCCCAAAAAGCCCCAAATGGAAACCACATGCAACGTATTAGGGACCCTCATTGCATAAAGAAACATTAGTTCAAGTAAGGAGAATGTACATTGATCAGCTACTTATGTACCAGCTGGTAAAAGGCCTCTAAGATCAGCAATGAACACAACCCAGGTGGAGGAATTAGCTGATCTGCTTAGTTAGCACAAGAAAGGTGTAAAATATATATATGTATAAAATATATATATTTATATATATTTTAGGAAATAGTTTCCTTAATCACCTTAATCACCATCCTTGAAGCTGGGACAGGGATCTGATTCTTTGTGGGAGCAAAATCCTGGAAGAGATCCACAGAACCTGCATGCTGTCAGGTTATGAACCCATGGAGCCCCACCAAGGCTTGTTTGATGCTGTAGTATCAATGAGGAAATGCCAGAGAGCTTTTTATTGTTAGTACAGGGAGAAAAGAGGTTTCTTTTTCTCTCTGCCCAGTTAAAATGATCTCTTTTCTCCTCAGTGACAAGAAAATGTGTTGTCTCTCCCTCCACCCCTCAGCAATCCTATAGTTCTACAGGGACTAGCAAGCAAGGGGGGATCAAAATAGCCATTTTGGCCCACCTCCAGGAAGATATTTCAGCTCTTGTTTTCCATTGAAGTTGCATGCACTTATGGAAGTGAAGGTGAGTTAATATTGAGTGGCTCTGGGCCTTTGGTGTTGCAGAGCCATCTCATCATTTGATGGAAATCTCACTGTGTCGTATAATGGGAACATAACTTGTGCTTTTTTGGAGGATTTGATTTAACCCAGATGAAGCAATTCAGCCCAGAGCCCAGTGCTATCCCTTCTTGCAAACCAAGGGCAATATCCTGCCACAGAAAGGTGCAAAATAGCAAGAGTACCAAGCATTGGCTGCCCAGGGCAGTGTTGGCAGCCACCATTCTTGGAGGGATTTAAAAACCATGTAGATGTGGCACTTGGGGACATGAGTTAGTGACAGCCTTGGCAGTGCTGGGATTTGGTGATCTTAGAGGGTTTTTCAAACCTAAATGATTCTAAGAGATCTAAAGGAGTCAGAGCTGCTTGAGTGCTCCAACCCATCATACCTGGGTCAGACCATGATGTATGGCAACTGATCTACCATCTTCTAAGCAACACTGTAGAACCCTCAAATCAAGGCAGAAGAAGGAGCTACTAGCAAAACAATCTGTCCAGGAGCACAGCAATAGAATTATGGTGGGGGAAAGGACCTCCATATTTAGCTTATCTTCCCTTTTTTCCCTTCCAAGGAAATCACATTAGATACTGTGAGTTAATGAGAGTGAAACAATGACTCTTGAAACATGAAGTCCAGTTGCCAACTCTTGTGACTTCATACTGGAACTCATGATGCTTATGTTTTTCCTTAAAGCCTTAGTTCCAGGAGCTGAGTGTGTGGAGTTTCATTTCCTCCCCTTTTGAGGAAAAAACAAGTTCATTTTAGCCCTCATGAATGTTGAAAAAGACAAAATATATGCCCTGAGTGTGCTTAAAAGTGTCAAAACCAAGGAGACAATGACAAAGAACCCAGAGGATATTGATTCTCATGATTTCTAAGCCAATCTCAGAATTTATGATGCTGCTTCAGATTTGTCACTTTGACATGATTGGCAGGGATGCAATGGGATATAAGAAACAGCTGAGAGGAAGAAGAGAGAAAAGAGAGGTGTCTGACCTGGATTGCCATGGTAGACAATTATTTGCAGTAATTCTTCTGTCCCTCAAAATTTCCTTGCCTGTCACTTTGTCAAAGGTAAAAATGTCAGACTTGAATTCCAAAGACTTTGATAACATTTTCAGGACATTTGGGACATTATTCCTCTTCTATTCTATTCATTCTGTGATTTCCATCCCTTTTTTTTGCCTCTTGCCCAGCAGAGGGTTTGCAACAGGTCTTTGCCCTGAGCATGGCCTTTTAGCACATTAAGGAGCACAAAAGAAGTGGAGAATAAAAGGTGACCTCATTTTTTTTTTGCTTTCACAGGTTTCCTAAGAGAAGAACTTTGCCTTCTGGGAGGTAATTTGACAAAACAACACAGGAGGGGTTGGGCCCATCAGCCAAGCTGAACAGCTGCAGGGAAGCTACATGAAAACCGACTCACTCCACTGGAATAATTTATTTGGGCTGGTTTGGGGGATGATAACAAAGAGAAATTCAGCTCTTTTATCTGCTCTTGCAGAATGAGGTCTCATGCCAGACATGTGCAATGCACTGCTTGAAAGCTGCAGGGAGAGCTTCACCTGGAACATTGTGCAGGAGGAAAAATGGCACATAGAACCTCTGTGGCATCTCAGGACTTCACAATCCATCTCTTCACCAAGTCCTGATGATGATGTTTAATCACCCTATGGTAGTCCCAGATTGGTAATGCCCAACTAGAGAGGCATTTTTGCCTGGTCCTTGACTTGTGATGGTAATGTTTTCTGGTGCTGGGTGGTATGATTCAGTGGTTTAGGACTTACAGTGGTAGTGCTAGGTGGACAGCTGGACTTGATGCTTTCGAAGACCTCTTCCAACCTTGATTCTATGATTCTGTTTCTGTTGAGTGAAAGTGACTTGCCTGATGTACTGCCACCTGAGGCTGGGATATAGAACATCTCAGACCATCTCACCTCCTCTCTATCATGAGAAATGTAGCCCACAGGGCTAGGAAGACTTTTAATCACTTTCGTCCTCTTGAACCTGAACGCCTATAGGTTACCATTTGGGTCACAGTATGTTAAGAGGTTGGAATGGACTTCAGAGATCATCCAGTCCCTAACCCTAACCCTAACCCTAACCCAACCCTAACCCTAAATCTAGTCCCAACCCCCTGCCCTGGGCAGGGACACCTCCCACCACACCAGGTCACTCAAGTCTTCATCCAACCTGGCTTTGAACACTGCCAGGCTTGGGGCAGCCACAACCTCCCTGGGCAACCTGTGCCAGTGTCTCACCACCCTCACAGGAAAAATCTTCTTCCTGATATCTAATCTAACTTTCAAACCCAAACAAAATCCGACCAATATTATTCACATAGTCCAAGAAGTGCTGCTAGAAAAGTACCTCTGAAGGTCTCTCATCCATATAAACATAAAAGCAGCACAATCTGTTGCCTGTTTTATTTTCCACTACAGAAAATGGTTAGGCTTTACCCATCTTTACAGCTATTCCTCAAGAAGCTGAATGATGCTTTCAGATCCCTCCCTTAAAGAAGTCCAAATCCCTCAAGCTCTTGTAGGTGTCTGACCACCTTGGTAGCTTCGTAGAGCTTTGTGGGTTTTAATCTCTTCTGGAAAGAAGATGTGCCAAAATAGGGGCAGTACAAGGACATCAGGAAGATCTTTCTCTCACAGGAGTTCTGGCCCAGCTTTGGGGTAAGTGCAAGAGTGGATTCACTGGGTAGGCTGGGAAAATCCATCATCTTTTCCCTCTTAGCACATCTATCACAGGCAATGCTCCAAGATGAGGAGCCAGACTGCTGCCCTTCTTTATATTACAGCTCCCTGTAGCCCTGAAGCACTTGAGCCCAAACTCAGAGGCCTCTCAGGCTGCTCCTTGGCAATGGAGCATAACACACAGCATGGAGTTTGTTCTGCCTTTCCATTCCAAACCTCTTTTATGTGACCTAGCCACACTTCAGCAGTTCAACTTTACATTTCCTATGCCTTGGGATGATTTTGTGGTGTGAAAGTTTCACAAAACCTGTCCCTTGGCTTGTGAACATTAAGTGGCTTTGTCAATGTGGTTTTTAACCTTTTTTTAGCTTAATTTTTTGTTTAATTCACAGGGGCAGATTCTCAGCTATGCTATGTACGCAGCCAGCTTCTACCTAGGCAAATTGCAAACTCTGCAGAAAGTGTTACAGTTTCTTGATACTGTTAATTCTCATTTAGGCATGAGCCTTTTCTTCCCTTTGTGAGTCAAGGCTTGCCTGGGCCATGGTTGCAAAGAACTCGGACCCATGTTGAGAGCCTGAGAGCTAAGGAGCATCATGTGACAGTGTCTGACTCAGGTTTGGCACAAATAGTGCCAAGATATTGCTGATGCTTGGAGCTTTCATAGTACCATAATATGTTAAGGGGTTGAAATGGACATTAGAGATCATCTAGTCCCAATCCCCTGCCCTGGGCAGGGACACCTCCTACCACAGCAGGTTGGCTCAAGGCTTTATCCAATCTGACTTTGAACACTGCCAGGGTTGGGGCAGCCACAACCTCCCTGGGCAACTTGTGCCAGTGTCTCACCACCCTCACATGAAAGAATTTCTTCCTAATGTCTAATCTTACTTTCCCCTCTTTCAATTTATCCTCATTATTCCTTGTCCTGTCTTTTGGCATGATGTTCCACAGTGTGTCATAGTGGTGGTAAGGAGCCTCATCTGAATGACTTCTGCACAAGTACACCTTTATTTTTAGTGCTTTGATCTGCAATTTTCAATTCAAATGTCTTGATTTTTCTGCCTGAAGTTGATGTGTAACATCTTTACCTCGAGCTGGTTTCTCAGGCCAGTTATCATGAACTTGTTGCAAGGAAAGATCTTATGACATATCTTGATGACCTCAACCTGTGTGGTGTGGTTGACACGCTGAAAGGAAGAGGTGCCATCCAGAGGGACTTTGACAGGCTGGTCTGTGTGAACCTCATGAAGCTCAAGAAGTCTGAGTGCAAGGTGCTGCACATGGGTTGGGGCAATCCTAAGCACAAGTGCATGCTGGGAAGAGAATAGATCAAGAATCTCCTCAAGAAGAGGGGGTTTGTGGGTGAAAAGCTCAATATGACTTGGCAATACAGCAGCAGAGAAGGCCAACAACATCCTGGGCTGCATCAGAAAAGGTATGGCTCAGGGAGGTGATTCTCCCTGTCTACTCTGCCCTTGTGAGACCCCACCTGGAGTACTGCATACAGCTTGGGCTCCTTTATGGACCTGTTGGAATGAGTCTAGAGAAGAGTCACTAAGTTGCTGTGTCATCAACTTAGTGACTCTAAGTTAACTAGAGTTGACTAGAGTTGACTCTAGTGACTGGAGTACCTCTGCTCTGGAGACAGGCTGGGAAAGTTGGGACTTTTCTGTCTAGAGAAGAAAAGGCTCCAGGGAGACCTTAGAGCCCCTTCCAGTGCTTAAAGTGGCTCCAAGAGAACCGGAGAGGGGCTTTGGACAAGGGCTTGGAGGGACAGGACAAGAGAATGGCCTCAAGATGAAGGAGGGAATGTTTAGATTAGATGTTAGAAATAAATTCTTCCCTGTGAGGGTGGTGTGGCACTGGAAGAGGCTGCCCAGAGAAGTTGTGGCTGCCCCATCCCTGGAAGTGTTCCAGGCCAGCTTGAATGGGGCTTGGAGCAACCTGGTCTAATGCATGGTATCCCTGCCCACAGCAGGGTGTGGAACTAGTTGTTCTTTAAGGTCCTTCCAACCCAAAACATTCTGTGATTGTATCATCCTATGATCTGGCACATTAGCCAAATGCAGAATTCCACACAGCTTCCAAGATTAGGACCTGCCTATGGATGACAGAAAGGCCTAAATGGAGGTATAACAGCTAATTTTCTGTTTTGCCTTTCCCAACAGCCTTTTCTTTCCTTTTGTTCCCCTCCATACCACCCCAAATGAGATATTTCTTCTATGGTTAGCAGAGCCAAAACCCCATTTATCTTCTTTTCAAATATCCGTGTGTCATCTGTTCAAAATAATCTTGTCAAGGCCTGTGCAGGGTTTGAAAAATGTGCTAATATTAAGCAGATTTTCTTACTAAAATCCCTGTATCCCACGAAAGGTCAGTAAGTTCAGTCCACACGCTCCAGGAAAGGCAAATAACAGCATTAATGACTGGGCCTGGTAAAGAATTATCTGCAGTTGAGTAAGTTTCTAAGGCAGCGATGGGGCCAGGGTTGTAATGTGTTAATTACTCACACAGGGTAGCCATCCAGCTCAACCCTCTTTGCTAAGTGGTTCTATCAGTGTGATGTACATCATAGGTCTGTGAGCCTGAAAAGAAATCAAGTTTCTGCTGTCTGTGGTGGCTTCTTGTCTTTCAGAATTCACCCTAGGGCTGGGTGAGTTGGACTGGAAATGTCTGTCTGTTGGGGACACATTTGAGGTAATGATGAGGCAGAGATTGAGACATCTCAACTGGTGTCCCTTATGGAGGGATTGAGCTCCTCTCATGTTCATGAAAGTGGCTCGTTACTGTCTCTTAAAGTGCTCTGGTTGCATCTTGGGGTATGGTTGGAAAACTTCGGAAATTTGGACCTATTCCCTATTCTTGGTGCCTCTGTGTCCTATGTTCTCTTGCATCTCTCCTATCTGTTCATGGGGACTCTGGACCTGCCTCTTGCTTAGTGTCACTTAGAGTCCCAGCTGCAGGGATCTGTCTGTGTGGGACCTGCTCATGGAGGAGCTGCTCTGGAAGGGTCCAAGTATCACAGAACCTCTCCTCATGACATCTACATTACAAAGCAGAGACTTGCAAGGTTCATCTCCCCCAGTTCTCCCTCCTTTCTCTTTATTTCTGCCAGAGGAATCCACCATTCATTCCCCTGTGCAGTGACCCAAGGAGATGTGAACCAGCTCCCACTGTTTCCAGGCTGCCCCGTGCTTCCTGGGATCAGTGACCCTCCAAACACATCCCTGTCCCCCCCTGGAGAGGGCTTGGGCAGTCAGCCCTGCTGCTGGCAGCATCACATAAGCCATCATTGTGGTTCCCTGTTGCTGCAGCTCAGTGCTGCCAAGATAAGAGCCATCCAAAGGATTGGGTCTGCCTCAAGTACGAGACTCACCTGGGAAGTCTTGTCAGGATTTTGGAGGAGTTTCTGGTGGAAGGAGTAGGTGCCTTCATTGGTTTTACTTTCAAAATGAGGTTGTGCCATGGTCAGAGCATGTTCTGGTTTGGATGCTGGCTTAGATGTTGCTTCAAGCTGCAGTTTTACAAGTGACTCAATATTAAAACCTTTTCCAATTGCAAATGGCAGAAGGACAACAGGCAGGTGTTTGTCCTTGGGAGAGTTGGACACCTTCATCAGCTTCACATGAAGCCAAATCAAGTAATTCAGATAAAAGCTTGAAAAGCCATCAAGAGTTCCCTTAGCATTCTCTTTGGTCTTCTCCTGACCTTCAATTGAGGCTGAGATTGTGGGGTGAGGGCTTGACTCTGCTGTTTGTGCCTGTTGCATGCAGAAGAGCTCTTTTAGGGGATAACTAACCACTGTGGATACCTCCAGGTCTTGGACACCACCAGTCAAACTGCCCAAGAGTATGGGTAGGAAAATAAGGGCTTCTGGTTTAGTTACCTCAGACTACTTTTGTACCAGCTTCATTTCTAGTTACCTCCTTTTCTAGCTCCCCAAATCACCCTGATTTGTACTTGTAATCTTGCTATGTGTCATGAGCTTGTCCATCTATCTGTCTGTTGTCCTCTCAGACATGTGCTGTTTGAGTGTGGGTTTGGGTGACAACCCTCTGCTACCTGCAGCAAAACCCTCAAGTTGTTTCATTCCACAAGTTTACTCAGTACTGGCATGGCTTAAACTTGGCTTAAACAATGGCTTAAACTTGTCAGTTTCTCATGTTGTGGGAATTGAAGTATACTGAGATATCTGCTGCCATGTCTATTTCAGAGCCAGTCTCAAACCCTCCCACAGCCTTCTAAAGCAAAGTCCATTCTGGCCAATGTATCTTTTCCATGCAGCAGATTCAGGGCTGCAGCCAGACAATTCGGTGACATTCCCTCCTGGCTTTGGGAGGAAGATCTGCCCATGGATCTGTGTAGTTCTTGTGGACAGGGTCTCCTGGAGAAGATGTCCACATCCATCCTGGTCCCCCAGACCAACCAGCAGTGAAATGGGCTTTGGTGTATGCCACATTGGCAGCCTGATTACAGCTCTTGCTCTGGAGCTCATTACACTGCAAGAATGAGGAAGAAAAACACTTTGGGAAAAACGAAGTGTACATATGTGCAGCTCACCTTTCCTTCTCACCCTCAAATTTATTGTAAACAAAACACTAAAACAATAGTTTTGGGGTTTCTACCTAAAGATCACAACCATAAATGCCACAAGAAAAGGATTTAGTCCTTTTCTAGCACACATTTCTTTTCCCCTAGCTACATCTATGTATTGAAAAATCAGGTGCCTCCTAGGGATCACAGCACTCATCTGGCTAACATCCATTTTTAGAAAGGCATTTGGTCTTGATTTAGGGACTTCACATGATGAAGGACTCAGCACATCTTTAGATAAGCCACCCAAAGGGTTCTTTATGCTTCTTGTGGAAAGAGCAACATGTCTTATCACCCTTCTCAACTTATCTGGTCTCTGCTTCCGGTTATGGTGACACTTCTGATGGTTTTGCCAGCTCCACTGAAACCTGATGAGGACACAAAGGTGCCACTTGCTGGTTCTGGTAATGCAGAAAAAGCAGAGAGAGGAGCAAGTGATTTGGGTTCCTTATTTACACTGAAGCCTGAGTGAAAGCAAGGATTGAACCCAAAATGTGCATCCATGGCTGGATGAGAGAGCTGTGAAGTGCCTCAGTGGAGCCAAGCTGAGTGAAAACAGTTCATCTCCAGGAGGGTAGGAGGGAGAGCTGTGGTCTGGGCAGGCTGCAGCTCTGCAACAGGAGAGCACCAATTCCACACCTCATCTGGGCATAAGCCTTTCAGAACTCTTCTTTTACCTGTCATTATCTTGGGTTCTTGCCATCCAGATGGGTGATTAGTGCCTGGCTGGACCTCTCAGGTTGCCCCTTCTCCACCACACACAGCTGTGCTGGATGGACCATGTCAAAGGGAGGTTTTGGGAGATTTCCTCCACCTTTTCTGCTGCAAGGTGTGGCCACCAAGTCCTGCCCACCCTAAGCATGGTCCCAAGCATGGACCTTCCCAGCCCTCCAGCACTGGGAGTTTAATCCCAAGGAAGAGAAACATCATGCCATTGTCCTACCTGCACCAGGGTTACAGCTCCACTGGGCTGCAAAGCAGGTGCCAATTTGGTATCTCCGGAGGTGATGCCTTTTGAGCCCATAACATCCAGATCTAGATCTCTTTGTGTGCATGGACCACATTCCTGCAGTTAGGTCTCCTGGAGGCTGCTAAGCACTTGGGACATATGTAACCTTTTAGAAACACTCTGATAAATAGGAGGAAAACTAAAACCAACACAAAACTGCAACTTAAACATAACCTATCACCCCAAAATGAGCAGGGAGTGCTGAGCCAAGAAAGCAGGCTGCAAGATTGAAAGCTCTGCAGACTGCAGCCAAGGCACTGAATCTACCAGCAACTCAAAGAGAAATGGGAAAAACTATGCTCTGAGTTTAGTTTTACTTATTTTCAGAGGAGGGGGAAAACTAAACAGCAGCAAAAGCATTCACATAGCAGGTTAATCCAACTGCTGTGGGTTTACCCCTGCAAAAGAAGATAACAACTTCACCAGAGAGGATGTATAAGATTGCTGTGCACTAATGCTGTCCCTTATCCCCTCAGACTGCTTCTCCTCTCTGGGGACTCATGCCTGAGATCTGCCTTGAAACCTAAACCTGCTAAATCCCTTCTGGAGGAGCCTGACTGCTTGCAGGGCCTTTCTGCTCGAGCTAGACATCTAACAATAACCAGAGCAGAGCTCTTGATACCAAACTGGTGTCCCCAACTTAAGAAGGATATGGAGCTGTTGGAGCAAGTCCAAAGGAGGCCATGAAGCTGATAAGAGGACTTGAGCACCTCCCCTATGAAGACAGGCTTAGAGATTTGGGTCTGTACAGCCTGGAGAAGAGAAGGTTGTGTGGAGACCTCAGAGCAACTTTTCAGTATCTGAAGGGGCTACAGGGAAGCTGGAGAGGGACTCGTTAAGAACTGGAGTGATAGGACAAGGAGCAATAGGGATAAGTTGAAAGAGGGGAAAACTAGATTAGATATTAGGAAAAAGTTCTTTCCTGTGAGGGTGGTGAGGCACCAGCACAGGTTGCCCAGGGAGGTTGTGGATGCCCTAACCCTGGCAGTGTTCAAAGCCAGGATGGATAAAGCCTTGAGAGCAATCCTGGTCTGTTGTGAGGTGTCCCTGCCCAGGGCAGGGGGTCGGGACTGGATGATCTCTAAGGTCTGTTCCAACCCCTTAACACACTGTGATACTTTAATAACTGGAGGCTGCTTTTCCACCCTCTCACCCCTATTCTGCATCAGGAACATTTGTCCTCACTGTAGGAACATTCATGGCCATCAAAATTCCTCTGTCAGCTGAGGGTGCATTTGCTGCTAAGCTTAGGCTCCACTGCAGGTGATCTGGGTTAAAGTGAATTTGTGATTTAGAGCCATTGTAGTTAGGAAGTCTGTCCATGAGGATCATAGACTCACAGAAGAGTTTCAGTTGGAAATCTAGTCCAAACCCCTGCCATGCACAGGGACACCTTCCACTAGACCAGGTTGCTCCAAGCCCCATCCAACCTGGCCATGAATGTTTCCATGGATGGGGGATCTACCACCACTCTGGGCAATCTGTGACAATGTTCCACCTCACTTATAATGAAATAAAATAAAATTCCTCCTTATCTCTAGTGTGAATTTACCTTCTTTTAGCTTAAAACCTTTACTCCTTGTCCTGTCACTACAGGCTCTACTAAAAAGTCTGTCCCCAAATGCTGTACAGCTTAGGTGCTCAGCCTTGAGAGTACTTCAGCTTCAGCTGCTCCTGCATCAATGCCTCTTTGCTTGATGGAGGTGACTTCCTTCCCAAGGTCTGTCCATGGAATCATCCTGCTATTCCTTCTGTTTTGCTTGGGCACAGTGATCTGCAGACATAGGCTGATGTACTCTCCAGAGAAAAAAAGCTCCTGCACAGCACAGACACAAACAGGGCAAACATCCAACAATGGAAACACAAACACCTCCTCTAAAAGTATGAAGCAAGAGAGCAAGTGAGAGAAATCCTTCCCAAGTTTCCTCTCTGCTGAGAGAGACAGTTATAAATAATAAATGGGTTTGGACACACTCTGCAAAATGAGCCATTATGTCTTTTCTGTCAGGTCTCACCTGTTGTTATTTCTAATGTTTCCTCTTCCCAAGCCCAGGCAGAGGTTTGCATGGAGGTAATATAGTTGCTTTTGTTCAAGAACCAGACAAGTTCCCCCAGCTTGTAACCAGGACTTTGTCATAAATGACCAAACATCTGTTAAACTGTATTTCATGAGGGTGGGTGTGGGTTTTTTCTTTTAAAGGGAAAAAACACAAGAGAAAATGGACTGTGTGACCAGAAAGATATACTCAGGTGAAGGCAGGGAACTATCTGGGTGATTGTCATGGTTTAACCCCAGCTGACAAGTCAGTTCCACTCAGCCACTTGCTCATGTCCCTCTGGTGACATGAGGGAGAGAATCAGGAAGGTAAAAGTGGGAAAATGCATGGGATAAAGACAGTTTAATAGGTAATGCAAAACAAAGGATTCATTTCCCACTTCCCATGGACAGGCAGGTGTTCAGCCATCCCCAGGGCATTAGGGCTCTATCACACATGACAGTGACTTGGGAAGACAAACATCATCACTCCAAATATCCCCCCCTTCCTCCTTCTTCCCCCAGCTCTATACACTGAGCATGATGCCATATGGTCTGGGACATCCCTTGGGATATCCTCTGTCCCAGCAGTATCACCTCCCAGCTCCTTGTGCACCCTCAGCCTTCTCACTGGTGGGGCGAGCAGCAGGAAGGACTTTGACTCTGTGTAAGTCCTGCTTGGCAATAAGGAAAACATCCCAGTGTTCTCAACACTGTTTCCAGCATGAATCCCAAATATAACCCAATATTAGCTACTAGGAAGAAAATTAGCTCCATCCCAGCACAAGGATTTATAATTTGTACCACACTGAAGTGTCTGAAACACAAATTGGGGGGGAAAGGCTGAACTGATCTGTTCTGTACTGGGCTGTGGCTTGCTCCAGGGGAAACATCCTTATTTCAACTCAGCTCTTTACAACACAGACAACATCAGAAAAAGCTGGTTTTTCAGAACAGGTCATTGAGTGCTAATTGCTCAGACATGGAATATTCTTCTGATGGTTCTGGGGTTTTTAGCCACAAAGTCCCCACAGCTCTCAGTTAGGTTCTTAGTTGGTGAAACTCAATATAGCCCTCAGGATTACAGCACAACTTTGCACCAGCTGAAAAATTGCTCAGCCCTGAATGCTTAAAAAGAGCAATTCTGTATCAGAAATATATATATACGTATGTGTATACATATATATGTGTGTGTGTATGTATGTG
>NW_008690637.1:50067-62518 GCF_000695815.1 Acanthisitta chloris | reverse complement strand
CTGGGGAACACCACTGGTGACCAGCCAACAGCTGAATGTGGCACCGTTCACCACCACTCTCTGGGCCATCCAGCCAGTTCTTAACTCAGCAGAGAGTGCCCCTGTCCAGGCCGTGGGCTGCAGCTTTTTCAGGAGTATGCTAGGAGATAGTCATGTGGTCATGCAGTAGCAATGAGAGGTTTGCACCTTTTTGATACATAGAAATGCTAAGACCCAGTTTTTCTAAGTGAGATTAGGTATTATTGCCATACTTTCTGAGTTGTTTTTGTTTCTTTTGATTTATTACATTTGGAGTCTCAGCTTCATAAAAAAACGTAGCGTGTGGCATTTGGCTTCCTCCCTAAAAGCAGAAGCATGTACTTGGATTGTGCACCCCACCTCCACAGCCTCCAGCTGTGCAGGTCTGTCTACCCTGTCCTTGCTGCTCCTCCCTTGAGTTCACTCTCCCACTTTCTACAGCCTAGTCTTCCAAGCATGCAGAGTCATAAAGATGGAGGGCATGAGCCCCGGGATATCAGGAAGGTTTGGAAATCATACTGGGGCCAAACAAGTTTGAGCTCCATCTCTGTGTCAGAAGAGGCAGGTGCAGACTTCAAAAGAATCATAGAATTTTAGGAGTAGGAACGGACCTTAGAATCATCTAGTCCCAACCCCCGCTGCCACGGACTGGGACACCTCCCTGTTAGACCCGATTGCTCAAGGCTTCATCCAGCCTGGGTTTGAACGCTGCCAGGGTTAGGGCGTCCACAACTCCCTGGGCAACCTGATCCAGTGTTTCACCACCCTTACGGAAAAAAATATTACTAATATCTGACCTAAATTTCCCCTGTTTCTATTTGCATCCATTGCCCCTTGTCCCATCATTGCAGAAGAAATAAGGAAGAGCAGGGTCTGTGTCAATCCTCAGCAGAGCAGTGGGCAGTTTGAAGGGCTTCTTCATTAGACCTTTAGGGAATAGCAGCTCCTGGAAAGGAGGTTTATTGCTGTTCACAAACCTGACTCTGGTGGTGGTTGGTCATTTTGCTTTGACTGAGATAGCTCTTCAAGTGTTTTGTGTGATTTGCTTGCAGTTACTGTTTGTCCGTCTTAGCACTGTTCTGTTCTTTTGTTTGGGTTGTTCGGATTTGATGGCATTTGCATAGTTATTTGGTTTTCTTAACAGCTTGGAGGATTTGAAGTTTTTGAAAGGCATGGTCTTCGGCGTTTACATAAGAACAATAAGCTAATTGTTTTTTAGAGTTGTAAATTATTTTGTCTAGTATTGTTTTGCTAATTTGGGGGAAATATAAATCCACTTTTAATCCTTTTAAAGAGGATGTTATTGTTCTTCGCAATGACCCGAATTACTCACACCGCATTTAATGGGTTTTGCCCATTTTGTAGGTCCTTTTAAAAACCAGAATGTCATTGCTGCAGTGGCTTATTGATGATGATTGTATGCAACAGAGGGAGTTTATTGTTTTCTTCTGACTGGTCTTTAAATCTATTCAGTGTCAACAGATAGTGCAGTTGTCTTCAGGAATACTTGAACCTTCAAAGACACAATTGATGTCTTGTGTTGGTTCTTTTGCATATAAAAACCTTGACAATGCCTCCTGCTAAAGTGAGGTCAAACCTTCTGGCTTCCTTCTATTCTCTTTGAAGCCCCACAGCGTTTTCACAATGGAGGAGACACCAGTAGGTGAAATTAAACAGTTATAAATTAAACAGTATCTGTAGATGAGAGTCAGAGAAGCCTTTTGCATACAAAACTGGTTGATTCCCTTTATTTTCAAGGTTCTGTTAACTTAGGGAGAGGTATGCGATGGATGGTAACCTGTGCAGAACCTACCATTCAGCATTCATTGTGCCTTCACCACTCCCCACCTACGTGGGCGTTTTACTCCTTGGCTTGCTTTCCATTTTTCTGTGTTGCTAACATTTTTACAAGTTCCAAATATTACTCCTTCCTAACTGGAAAGAATTAGAACCTTCTTAATTAAAAAGTTTCTTACTTCTTTGAAAGAGAAGAATAGCTTTGACACAGAAGAGGGGAACAGTGATTGAAATGTGGTGTGGTAAAGCATGTGATTCTTAACTTGTTAAAATGTGCAAGTAACAACGTCGTGCTTGAAAGGTTATTTTGGTTCTGCATCCAGCATTTTAAGATACTTCCTAATATGGATCTGGAAGAATTTTAAGTCAAATGTATTGCAGAGAGAATGAAGATCTTATGGGATTGCTATAAGCACAGTGTTTACAGTGCTTCGGTTAATTCAGACAGCTTGGAAAGTAAAAATCAAGTCAGTCACATAATTCTTTGGCACAGGTTTCCTTAAGAGAAGCATGCTGATGTCTGTAATCGTAGAATATCCTGAGTTGGAAGGGACCCGCAAGGAACCTCAAGTCCAACTCCTGGCCCTGCACAGGACAGCCCCCAAAATCACACCATGTGCCTGAGTGTGTTGTCCAAATGCTTCTTGAACTCTGTCAGGCTTGAGGCCATGACCACTTTCCTGGGGAGCTGTTCCAGTGCCTGTATCCTATCCAGATAGGCAGTTCCCAATTATGAAATAGCAACCCATGAGTATAGTCTTATTGTTACTTCTCCTTACTTTAATTTCCAATATAGTGAATCAGTTTTACTCCATAGTTTCTCCTTTGCCATATACGGACAGCATTCCTATAACAATTTGTTAACTCACTGCAATAATAAAGCTACAGAAATTTACTACCTTTGTTTCTGTGTAACAATCATATTACGTCCCTGAAAAGTAACTGATTAATGTAGAGTGTGAGGGGAATTTGTGCAGTAAGCTTTATAAAGTGGCTAAAGTGTGGATGTCCTGCGTGAGATCCTGCATGTTGTCCATACTCATGGTGCTGTGGAAAACAGCTGTTTTACTGGTGTGTTTGCTATGGCAAAAACATTGTTTTTCAGGCTAGCTAATGAAATATTAATTGTTGTGTTTTCTAGTATGGATAAAAGTCATGGGACATGATAGTCTGTCTCAGTGCATGGAAATTGTCTGCACTGCTTCACAGTCACACCCTGCAGTCATGTAACCGCTCCCCTTCTCCCATATCACGTTGTCTAACATCTTTTTCATAATCATTTTGCTACTTAAGAGATATAATTGCCTACATAAATGCCTATGTACAGAGTGCTTGCCTGCACTAGAGACATAAGATCCCTAAACAGAGCTTTTCAGAATATATCCTAGATTATATCCCACCTCCTTTGGGCTTTAAAAATCCTAAGTCTTTGAGAACTTTGAGTGTCACAGAGAGCTTCTCAGACTCCTGTCGGAGTATGTACAACAACTAGTCTTTGGTCTGGGCGTTCCTGGGAGTGGGGAAATGACCTTGATCCCAGACAGTGCTGTCCTCTCCTAGCATAGGAGATCACGCAGGAAGGTTGCAAATCCCAGCTTGCCCACATAGCTTCCAAGTCAGACTGATGTTTACAAAGAGATGTGCAACAGACATAAACGTGGTGGGTGGACAGTCTATTTGTCAGTCACCTGCTTAGTAAGGCTAGTGGTGCAGAGGTGGCCTGAAAGAAAAAAAATTACCTGCTGCTTTAAATCACTTTAATTCCCTCCAGATGCATAATAGAAGGCATCAGGAGGGGAAAGTAGCCCAAGTACTGGCAGCATTCATGGTGTGCACTGCTCCGGTCAGGAGGCAGCAGCAGTAGAGATGTAGAATTTCTTTGGGTTTGTTTAATTTTATTTTTTTCCCCTCACCCATAGATAAGGTGCTGGATCATTCCCTTCTGTTTTGTGCTATGCCATATGCTTGTTTAATCTAGACCCTGTTCATAATACTGAAGAAAACCAAATGTCTTTCTTTAAAGTATTTCTTACCTACAGAGAGGGTTTTGCTACACATTAATTTTTTTCTTGGTATTTGCTTGGTCTTTGACTAACAACACTGCTTCCCCCATAAAACAGGATGTTGTATTCATCTTTACTTTGATTTTAATTTTAAAATCATGCATGGTTTTAACTTGAATTACTTTAAAAAGTAATCTCCTAGTGTCTTGCACTTTGGGAGAATTTTCTTTGACCTCCATTCCAGGACTTGTTGAACACCATTTCGAAGGACATCCTTGTCACAGATGTACTCACTTGGAAGTAAAATGTAGACCTTGTTTCACTGTAACCTTTCCACAGCAGCGATGGAAGCTTATGGGGCTGGACCAATAATATTAAATGGAGGTGGAGAAAGACTCCTCGGGAAGGTCTTCACACTATGCAGCTGCTGTATAATTAGCAAAACACATATATATAGGTGTTCTAAATATAGTGTGTGTCAGTGATCCAAAAAGAAAACAGCAGAGAGCTGACTGGGAGTGAGGTGGCATTTAAGCATACAACTTTTCCTGTTTTCATACCTACAGTCTTCATTTTACAGGTTTAATAAAGAAATATTCTGTAGCTGTGTCCAGGGATTGGATCAGCCAGTTAAATTTTCAGCTAAAACAAGTGAATCCTGCAGACCTGGCAGTCTGCGAGGTTTTTTGTACATTACCTGCATTAGCCCTGTGTGCCTGTGACTTGAGTAATAAAGTTATTGCTTAAAATTTATTCCTGTTCAATTGAGATCTCTCTTAGTTGTTTGTAAGAACACCACAGAAGACAACACACAAAACAGGGGTTTCCCCCTTATAGTCATAGGAAAAAAGATACAATTGAGAATATTTCATGAATTTAAGGTGTTCATTTTAATTTCAGTAAGTGAGAAACAACTTAGCAAATCTAAGCTGTTTCTTTCCATGATGAAATAAGATGTAAGAAGTAAGTTTAAGATGAAGGAAAGAATTAATTTGTGGAGAAGGAAGTTGGTGTTCTCTTTCTACTTTTGTGAGTCAGGTATTCTTAGTCCCATAAATACTCTTACCTACCGTGTCCCCTTAAGCACACAGGAATAGGGACCTACCTTCATATCTTCCAAAGATAGAACAAACAGCCTCAGAACTGTATTCCTTGTCTTCCTTCCAGATAAAAGGTGGTGTCATGGTACAAATGCTTAATGATTCACTGGGAAAGAGAATGGGACCTTTGTCATGGTATTGAGAGCTGGAGCAGGAGGAGTTGACCGAGTTCCTTTGTAGTCCGAACCAGAAATGGGTATTGAAAAAACAGCCAGTTCGAAGAGATTTTGCTCATATTACAGGATAAATGGCATGGATTTATTGGTGACCTAACTGCTGTGCTTGGCAGTCTGAAACTGCTTGTTATCTCTGCTTTTGTGGGTCCTGGTTTCAGGGTGGTTCTAGTTTCTAAGTGATTTAAACACCAACCTGGAAGAAGATGATCAGCAAGCTGTTGAGATTGTTTTAGAAATTAAAGGCACTGGTGAAAGGGTAAGCCCCCAGTGTATGGAGGCTTAAAGGCCAGCAGTATCCTCTCTTTTGTTTGAGAAATCAGCCTGTCAGTGCCTTATGTGAATGTTGTTTTTAAGCAATAGCACAGTATGCCTGTATGGGAGCAAATTATACTTAATTGAATAAAAATGTCTGCAATATCTTGATGCGGTCACAGTTGTCTGGTACTACCCCTTGTATGAAGCTGGATTTATGTTGTGTTATGGATTTATTTATGTTTAGCTTCAGGAGCAGCTTTCACTCTGTTTGCTATGTACCTCTGTGCGTAGAAAACAAAGGAGGTGTGGTGTGGTGTGCCTGCTTTCTCCTTCGATGGCTAAGGCTGTGCCTGCAGTCTAACTCAGGAGGGGAACGGGGAAGGGAGGCAAATTACATTCCTTGTTGCATTGTTTTAAAAATAGTATGAGCATGGGGACTTATTTGGCCTTAGTGCCTTCCACATTAAACATAATTTCATACAGTGCTTTTGGCTAGATTAGTAGTGGTGGTCATCATTACCACCTCTAATTCCTCTCTTTGTTTTCTTTCTGCTACTCCATTCTCATGCTTTCTGTTTCTACCTCTGTTCCTCATCACAAGTTCCAGCAATAGTGGTTATAAGCACTAATAAGCTTGCCCAAGCTTATTAACATGTATTTCTGGTGTGATTCATTGTTGAGAACTAACAGACTGGATGTTAGGTCTGAATTTTGATGTTAGGTTGCCCAGCAGAATCAGGGCAGGAGAATAATTTAATAGGGATGATACAAAACTCGTGGTTCTTCCATGGGTGGCAGCTTCCCTCATGGCATTGATATTTTTGCATCTGCTTTATGTCAGTGAAAGACAGAATCATCGTGACTGTTCCTGAGCTGTTTTCCAAGTTGTATGTTAGCTCTTGTGTTTTAGGATTTTAAGGGTTGTCCTTTTTTTTTTTCCCTCTGTTATTTCCCCTTCTTTTAGACCATTTCATGTGGAGCCTACGAACATTGTCAGTGTGAACAGTGACACACAAAGAGTCACTGATGAAGCTTCAGCAATGAATAAGAGGATTCATTACTACAGCAGGCTCACATCCCCTGCAGACAGGGCTTTGGTAAGGCAAAGACAGGGCCACGGTTAACTGGGTGAGCTCTGGTGTGTTGGGTCTTCCACAGCCTAGATTTATAAAAGAACCAGAAATAGAAGTCAGGGGAGAATCACACTGCAGCTTGCTTTGAACTAAATGTTAAGGCTGAGTGCCTTAACAAGGCCTTGTATTATCGCAAGCTGTGATTTACTTCTTGTGCAATGCTTTCATCATTAAAAGAAAACATACCAACAGCTTGAATTTTTTCACAGTGATCCAGATGTATGACCTCATCTCTCCCATCTATAAGGTTTAAGCAGTGGTCAGCTGCAGTGATTGAACTATTGAACTAGCATGATATATGCCTAGTATGTTTACAGACATTTAGTAGAAGAAAAATACATTTTTCTGCTATCTAACTAAAAATCATATCAACTGTTCATTTATTTGTTCCCTGGGGAGAAAATTAACGTAGTACAACCCTTTTAAATAAGTATTTTTAATGTGGTTTCCTGGAAACATGCTGTGATTTAAGATTGTTGACTTTCTGTATTTGGTACAACAGTTGCTGTGGTGTTACTAATAAGTCTTGTTTTTATCCCATTGTTAGATTGCTCCTGATCATGTACTCCCAGCTCCTGATGAAATCTATGTGTACAGTCCATTAGGAACTGCTTTGAAAGTTGACATTTGCACAGATGGCTATGGTAAAAACTCCAGTCTAGTGACAATGTATGTTAAGCACCTTGTCATATATTAGCCAGAAAACATTTTATTATTGAATATTCTGTGTTGCAACTAAGAGGACAGTATGAAATAACAGTTCTTAAGTTATTCACTGGATTTTTTTATTTTCTTCCTAGATTTATGATGTGGAATACAATGATGGGTACATCTATTTTAAGTATCCCATGGGGAATAAAACAGGTAAAACTATGAAAACTGTATCAAAATGTTTTTGGGAACATGGCTTGCTCTTCATTTTTCTGTAGTAAGTTTGTAAACAAATAAACTGTATTTCTCTCTCTTAACAGGCAGGTTTCACCTCTGGAATCATTCTTACCTTATTCATGGGGATTTTGACTCTTTATTGTTGCTACAGAGTTGTGAAATCACGGCAAATGATACGTAAGAAATCCAACACTTTATAATGCAAATATTCCCATTAAGTGTGAAATTCAGAGTTGTAATAGGTTCTCAGTTTGTGTCTTTTCTATATGTGTCTTTACTTGATCTGCAAATAAAAGCTGTTCCTTTGAATGTCTCTCTTTTTTTGTAGCCTGGATCTAAGCTCTGTAAGCTAAATGACTGTCTTCCCTTCTTAGATGACCCTTCAGTTTCTTGGGACCTAAGTATTGTAGCCAAATCCAAACTCTTAGCTAGTAAGGCTTCACATGTTCACTTTTAAGTGTTTGGGGACTTAGGGAGTTAGAGGCTTCTCCTCCCCTCTGTAGGCACTGTCCAGTTCTTGGCATGTGTTTCTGATCAAGTTGTGCACTTGAGCAGCGTGGCCTGTAGCTGCATCCACTTAATGTAGTATGCCTGTATTACCCTATTATTTGTATGTACTTTGTGCTGGAAACAATTTATGGACAGTCCCCTCACTGACAGGAGCTCTAATTAGAATGCAGTCATCAACTCATCTTAAAGTCCTTGTAGTTGGTGCTTTTATGCATAAACTAACATCACACTTGCTCAAATAAAGGCCATTAAGACCTCCAGTTTGTGACAACTCATCTCAGGGCATTGTTGAGGAATAGTTTGTGGTCTGGTCTACTTTGCCATAACTCCTGCAAAAGGCGTTAGCTGCAAATGCATGGCGGCATTTTTGCCACCATATCTTATTCCAGTGCTTCTGTAAGTACTCAACATAGTAGCATGGCTATAATACAAGTCTCTACTTCAGACTTCTTTGATTAGAGTTAACAGCAATCTTCTGAGCCCTTGAAAGCACTGTGAATGTGTGTCAGTATATTCTGAAACCAGGACTGTCATGAATAGTTCTACTGACTTTAATGTAATGTTTTATTTAGATATATGGGGGTTTTTTTGTATCTTTTCCAGCTCTAACAGATACCTCGAACTGGGAATTCCCAGATGTTTGCAAGTATTACTTTGGGTCCTTTGGACAGTGGTCAAGCCTCTTATTTTCTATAGTGTCACTTGTTGGAGCCATGGTTGTTTATTGGGTGCTTATGTCCAACTTTCTGTTCAACACAGGGAAGTTTATATACAGTAAGTATACCTTTTCTTAATTTTTACAGTAATCTTGTGGAAAGACTTTGCTTTATACCAAGAGAGGATTGTCCATTTTTTGTAGTCTTGATTTTCCTGTTGCTTTGTGTGAAAAATAAGTGAGAATAAGTAACAGTGTGGTGTTGTGGGCGCAGACATGTATGTTTCCAAAGCCACTTTCTCAATCTCTCTCTCAAAGTGTGGTTTTAATGGGAGACAAAGTACCATTTATCTCATTTGCCTGTCACTAATGAGGCTTCTTGGTGTAGTTTAAACAACCTAAACTTGTTTGCTTGTTTCCAGTTTGCATCTTCACTTCCCCTTTGTTTGCATGGATGTAGCTATTTGAACAGCCACAGAACAGGCTAGACTGTTGAAATGATCCAGGTTAATGAAAAAAATAATTTCATTCTAGATTTCAACAAACACACTTGAGTGCTGCCCCACGGAAAGTTTTTGCAAGTGTTCCTGAAGGAACAATGAACTGTATCACAGTAAAAAAAGGATCCATAGTATGGCATTACTGTGAAAGAAAACACATTGGTTATTTATACCCTTGTGCTTGCACAGACAAGGGTGTAAGCATTTGTGGTTGCAATCAATTAGGTATGTAGAGTTGTGGGAATGGATGATGGAATTGTGAGCTTTGAAAACTTGACTCATAGCATTGAATAGTGCGACTAAGATTTAAGCATTTGTGTTTCGAAGGTAGTTAACAAATCTGAGGCAAATAACAGCACAGACACTTAGACCTCTTAAACAATGTTTAATTAGAATTCCCACCGTCCCTGAAGGACTTACTTTACTTTACTGGTTAATGACTGATTTATTCTACAGCTGACCTAATTTATATGTTGCTACAGCCGTTTCATTTTAGACTTTGGGGGTTTTTTTAAGAAGGTTAACACTTTAATCCTAAATTATTCTAAACCAAATTATTCCAGTTCTAACAAGCAACATTCAATATGATCCAAACAGTTTCTTTTCTAGGAAAAAGTCATACTTTCCCCTGAAATTGGCATGTTGTTTTATCCCTTATCTATATATGTTCAGAGTTCTTATTTGTTTGCTCTGAGATAACTCTAACCATTGGGTTCTAGTCCTGACTTTCATACTTAGTTACTAGGTTATAAAATGGATAATAAGATGTTAGTTTGACACAATGGTGTCTCCCACCCATGCATTTTTAAGTACTCTCAGCAGGTTACTGTATTTAATTCTAATCCAGGTGAATTTTTAAAAATCTGCACATGCTGTTTAGGTGGGAACAAACTGGTTTCCTGAGAGACGATGGTCTAGCAATCACTAGTACACAAAGAATACAAGAATTGTAAGCTGAGTGTAGTATCATGTCTTTTTTTTTCTTTTTAATCACAGTGTCTCATGGTCTTGTTCTGCTTTTTTTTTCGTAAAACAAGTAAATCCACAAATGCAGCCACATTTTAAGTACAGAAGAAATATAAGTCGACTAGCAATCTGTGACTAATTTTAAAGTGCTTTAATTTCATGAGGACTATCCATTCTTTCAATGGCTTTCTAACTTGGTACTTTTTTTAACACACAACAAAAAACAATGGGGAGATGATCAGTGATCTTAGTCAAATCTTCTGATTCTTGTACACACTGAACTGATAGAAGTAAGTATGAGAAACTCATTTGTGATTCAGGGTGTCATTAATCAAATGAAGAAAGAAAAAACAATTTTCTTCTCTCGATACCTTTTGCTTTCTTTATGAGAAATAAGCTGCTGTTAATTAATTTTAAAAAATAAGAGCCCAACTTCCCTAGCTGATTTTCTGTCTGCGTAATACACCCACATGCAGCAGAAGCCAGATTTAACCAGTGACTCACCAATTCAGTTTCCAAGCTGATGGGGCATTTTTGTGTGTATATGTACATAAATATGACAAAATTGCTATCCGATACTCTCATACAGGTGGAGTCGCAGAAATTTAGAGGCAACTGGTGAGGCAAAGCAGGAAGGTAGCACAGGAGTGTACTGAAAATAAAATAGTACTTGAGATGCCTGTAGAGAGTCAAGCCTAAACCTTTTTCCAAAATTTCCCTTCTTGAAAATACAACATGGAAAAAGCATCCCACAAAGTCTATTCTGAAAGAAAAATAAATTAGAAATTGAGTAGAGGAAGCTTTTTCTATATAATACCATCTGGACTAAGGGTATGTGTTTGCATACCCTTTTTCTCTTGTCCCAAAAGTGGCTGGATTTAAGATGCATTTCCTCACTGACCACTGCTCAACACTGCAGACAAGGGAGGTGTGCTGGTGAAACAGGAATGAGCAACCAGGAGGGGATACTTTATAAATGGGCAGGGCTGTAGTAGTGCAGTGGGGAATCTACTTTGAAACACATAAAATGAAGCTTTAAAATACCCACTTGGAGTTGGGGGGAGCACAAGCTGCTGTATTGCACCTCTGATGTAGTTTTCCAAAATATTTTCTTACTTAATTCATATGAAGTCAACAGATGAAAGCCTAATAGCAGGTTTGGGACATTGATAGTAATATTTTCTTCTTTTCAGACTTTGCTCATGACATTAATGTAACAGATCTTGTTCCTGGCACCAATGGAAGTAACAGAGGTAAAAGAAGCACTTCATGGTGTTGTTTCCTGGTTTGGGATGGGGGTTTTAAGGCAAATCACCATGTTTCCATGCCTAACCACATGCCAGTTATAAAGTATATAGCATAAGTTCTAACTAAATGTTTTTTAAAAACATGTATCTGGGATTGTGGTTCCACAAATAGCCACACACTTGGTAAGATAATAATTGGGGAGGGGAAAGAAACGAAATAAAGTGGGGGTGGGAATAAGTATTAAAAAGCCAATTACAAGTTAGTGTATGAACAGATGCGTCCTCCTTAAAACCGTGAATGTCAGACTTCTTAACAGTAGTTGCATAATGAGGAATTGCCTTAAGGAATTTTAACTTTCACACCCTAAAGTTGAGGCACATCAGATCTATTTACTGTTAAAACTCCTGGCTGGGGCAGCTTTGCTACTCGCCAGTTCTGCGGCAAGATTCTTCTTCTAAAGAACTTGTGTAAGCTTTAATGATGCTGAGTTTGAAGTGAAACAATTGTCAGGCTGCTTGAGCCTCTGCTTGCGTTTTTTGGAATGCCCAACATTTGCACAGCTAAGGGAAGAAACTGCAGTCGAGTATGAACATAGGTCTGTTGAGAGTTCTTAAGTAGGCAGAATGATTTAGAATGAAGGCAGGAGCAAGGCAGGCATTGTCAACCCCTGATCTTTCTGTCTGTGTGTAGTAACTGAATTTGTAGTGCTCTGTTAGGAAGCAGAAAGCTTTCTCTATCCTGAGTGCTTAAGGGAATGGAGAAACATACCAGTCCCAGCTGGGCAGCTGTGTGTCACACTAGCTACAGCTGTGTTTCTGGAGAGCAGATGTTGGAGTCAGGCAAAGGAGCTGAGAAATAATTCTGAAAAACAGTTGATTTGCATTTGAGCTGGTGTTAAATCCTGCTTCTCTAACAGTCCTTACCAGCAGGGCACCAATAGCTGCTGCAGTGTTTTCTCTTGTGCTCCCTCCTGCCTCCGCTGCTCTCTCCCATTCTTATGCAGCAGGGGGTATAACTTGGAGGCAGAGGAGACAACAGTATTCCACACTATCCTCCAGCAAGCAGAAGATTTAAAGCAGCTGCTTCACAAAACTAAGGGCTGCCAGATGTTCAAGTGACATTCAGGGCTACCAAGGAGATTAGTAAGAGCAAAAGCATTTCTCAAGGTCTGTGAAACAATCCTCTTATAAGTGAGAAATTTG
>NW_008690637.1:33892-50033 GCF_000695815.1 Acanthisitta chloris | reverse complement strand
TGTGGAGGGTGGCTGTTGAGTATTGTAGGATGTCAAAATTTAAAATGATGTTATAAGAACAGTAAGACAGGTTTATATTTCAACACAAAACTTCATAGGCATGTGTTAGAAAAATCAAATAAGCATGTTTTTATCAAGGGACCTTATTGTTTGATTGGTTTTGTCCCAGTCACTTCCTCAGGTGCTGCCATTGATCAGCCACCATGTGACAGGAGTGTAATGTTCCCGTTCAGCAGTGTTACAGGACCATATCTGAAATTGCTTCTGTTGTACTGTCCAGCAGTGATGTACTTGCATGGCACCAAGATGGCAGAGTGTTTTGGTTCAATGCATGAATTGTAGACCTGCCAGTTGTTACAGTAGCTTCTTGTCATCCTTGGTTTGTGTGTTTTTAGAGCAATGTACAGTAATTCAGGCTCTCCTATACACAGATGCACTTCCATCTTAGTTCATATGATCTTACTGAAGTGTGTAGGGACAGAATAGGACGTGAGGGTGCATTGCTATGACTTGATTCCAGCATGTGCACAAAGGCAGTGTACACACCTAGTTATAGGTACGTGACCTTGAAAGCTGGTCCTGTGCCACAACTTGGGCTTCAGACAAACACAAATCTTTGCTGTGCTCAGCTGGAAGAACTGTAACACTATCAGATCAGAGTACAAAGTGCCTAGTAGTGAAATGTTATCAATGAACTCCTGATAAAAAAACCCCAGAAGTTAGGAACTTAGATGTCAAACATTGCTGTTGAGTGATCTTCAGTTGGTAAAACACATCAGAAATTATGGAATCTTGGCTGTGAATATTCTGTGTAACTAAAACCCTTATCATCTGAAGATATTTGTCTTTTCCTTTCTTCCAGTCATTTGTCCAAGTGCTGCTAGTGGTCAACCACCACAGAACAGGAGTGTGATGTTCTCTTCTGGCAACAGGACAAATTTTGAACTCTTCGAGGACTGGTGGGACAAATCAAAAACAGTACCATTTTACCTGATTGCTGTTCTTCTACCCATGCTAAATCTGAAGTCTCCATCCTTCTTTGCAAAGTTTAATGTCCTAGGTAGGTAACAAATACTATTAAAGCATGGTTTCATTGTGACTAAAATGTATAGAAGACAGTGAAAGCTAATCCAGTGAGTAGAATCACTTAGGTTAGAAAAGACCTCTGAGATCATCAAGTCCATCCATTAACCTGGCACTGCCAAGTCCATCACTAAACCATATCCCTAAGGGCCACATTTACATATCTTTTAAATAGCTCCAGAGGTGGTGACTGACACTTCCCTGGGCAGCCTGGTCCAATCCTTGACAACCCTTTCAGAGAAAAAGATTTTCCTCATATCCAATCTAACCTCCCCTGACACAGCTTGAGGCCATTTCCTCTTATCCTATCACTTGTTTCTCCTCCCCTTCATACAACCTCCTTACAGGCAGTTGTAGAGAGCAATAAAGTTTCCCCTGACCCTCCCTTTCTCCAGGCTGTACACCTTCAGCTCCCTCAGCTGCTTCTCATCAGACTCATGCTCCAGACTCTCCACTAGTTTCATTGCCCTTCTCTGGACACTCTTGAGCACCTCAGTGTCCTTTTTGTCAAGGGGCCCAAAACTGACAGTATTCATGTCACAGGTGCAGCCTCACCAGTGCTGAGTTCAGGGGTACAATCACTTTCCTACTCCTGCTGACCACATTATTTCTGATGCAAGCCACGATGTCATTTGCCTTCTTGGCCACACTGCTGACTCATGTTCAGCTGCTGTTGACCAGCATTACCAGGTCCTTTTCTGCCAGGCAGCTTTCCAGCTGCTCTCCCAGTGTTTTGCTGGCAGCCCCTATTGTGCCTCAAAATGGTTGGTTGGTTGGTTTATTAATCCCACAGGCTTTCTATTCAGCTTTACTTGAACCTTACAGTTAATAGGGAGTTAAATTTTCTTCTCTTTGCTCTCTTGATAATCCTGTAAAACAAGTTCCACTACATTTGCAACAGATTTTCCCAAATGATGGTACACATACTACACTACATTTGATGCATGCTACCTTGGCATAATGAAGCATACCCTTCCTCACCTGAGATACATGTCAAAACAGGTAGTTCCTTCTAAAGATTCATTTGTTCTGACCTGGAGTAATTTGCTGCCAATGAGTCGATTAATTAGTCGCATCAGTCAGTGAGTATGAACTGCTGCTCTACTTTCTCCCAGATGCAAATACACTGGACTATTCTCTGTTACAAGGGCAACAGTGATGCCTTCTTGCTTCCATGTCTGGAGGTAGAAGACCAAGGTGGGTGGGGTTAGTAAAGTGGGTAAAGCAAGTGAATGATGGGTGGAGTAGGGCACAGTTTATGGAGTAGGAGAGGTCTGAGGGCGTGGCATTGGAGCCCATGAAGAAGAGAAGGGGAAGGTAAATGAGGATCAGAGAGCAGGTTGAAAAAGTTGGAGATGTACTGTAAAGCCTGTAGTGGACAGAGATTTGTGAGTCTTGTTTGTCCTCTATTCCATGGTGACACTTCATTAGAGCTTGGATCTGCTGTTGCTGGAACTACTAAATGTAAATACTGCACAAGAGTTCGAGTGCTTTATAGTGCTTGTGTGTGAAAATGAAGGGTTTTCTATAGATAGATCTAATAGTAGGAATAAAAACCCCTGAATATTATTTCTCATAGCTTCATAGGTTATTATGCAATTCAGAAGCTATTTAAATTTGCCTTAATTTTTGTAAACCTTGAAGTCATATGACAAGAAAAAATGGAAAGCATTTTTTGCCATGTTTAAATTTCTCAAAGTAGAGAACTTTTACCTATCTTTATACACACAGAAATCTAAGTCATTAGGAAACTACAGAATATTTTAGCTCTTAAGCTGATCTTCAAGTATAGAACCTTTCATCTTCCTAATTTCTTGACTGTGCTGCATGTAATCAAATGATGATGTCTTCAGTTTATTTTTCAATCCTGCAGATATTGCGAGAGTAAAATGATGTCTGTCTAAATGATGAATTCTAAAGTGTAAAAATGCTGTTTCTTTGTCTTTACTTACTTAGAACCTGTTCTCTGATGACTGGCAGCGTTATTAGCCAGGAAGTGCATTGCAGAGCCTTCTTGTTGCTCAGTGTCCTCCAATTTTTAGGTAGTTACTAGTGTGCCCTTATCTCTTTCAAATGACCCAAGACAAGATCGTGTGCTCTGCATCCCACATGTAGACACAGCAAGACATTTATACCCACCTGTGATCTTACTTGTAGTTTTCTCTCTGTGCAGCATACTGTTGGATGCCTCTGAACCAGTGACATGGAATCCAAATCCAGTGTTACGATCAAGGTTATCCAAGGTTATGATTAAGATAAGGTTTTCATCAGTACTGATCAAATATCATTATCAGTTTGTAGCTCACAGTATAAAGTTCACAACTGCAGTAAGTGTTCATATTTCATTAGACTGTTTGGTTCAAAAAGTCAGTGACTGAAGGGGCATTGTAATAACTGGAGTACTGTGACCAGCTTTGTCTCAGGTTAGGTTAAAATCCTAACAGCTGAAGCTGGAACTGATCTGTTCCTTGCTAGAGGCCTCCCTACCTGCTCAGCAGTAGGCATTATTAGGGTACTTCTTCCCATGTCACTAGTTCAGGACCTGGAGAACATTAAACATGCTGAAAGCTTACGTTGGGTGCATGTGTGTTACTTTTTCTCTCTGACCTAGAAAGAAGTAAAGAAAAAATTGAGACTGCCACTAAGAAGGAATACCAGCCCTGACTGTTTGGGCTACTGGTAACTAGTTGCATGGAGCAGAAATAGAACACTGTATTAAAACACTTTCCACTGCATCTTGTGTTCAAGAGGTGTCTGGATCTGGTGCTGGGTGATATGGTTTAGGGGTTGCAGTAGTAGTGCTAGATGGACAGTTGGACTGGATGATCTTGTAGGTCTCTTCCAGCCTTGATGATTCTTTGATTCTATGATTCTATGATCATGGTGTTTATTTGGCTCTTGTCTTTTGCAGGCACAGTTTCAGTTGTCTACTTAGTTTTTCTGGTTACAGTAAAGGCTGTTCATCTGGGAATGCACTTGGAATACAACTGGTTTACAGAGAATGATTTTTTTGTGCCAGGTAAGATGGTTAAAATGTGGTAATGAAATGTATATATAATGAGTGTTTGGTTTTTTAAAGCAATTCATGAATGACTTTCTCATTCATCTTTTAACATCTCTGTGACATAACAAAGTGAGGAAATGCTGTCTGATGTTGCATGTAGAGGAAGGATCCCTCATGACAGAGTGACAAGGAATCCCTTTCCCAGTGGCATTCCTTAGTTAAGAGATAGTATCAACAGTGGAGAAGAGGAGCAGTGCCTATCAGAGGAATGTCAAACATGTATCATGTGACAGGCAGCTTGCCATAGTCCCATTTCATCCATATTCTAAATTCTGGTTGCACCATTTTCAAGTTGTGCCTGTTTCATAGCAGTTAAGACTGACTGATAAAGGCGCTTTAAGTTCCACACACAGAATCTTGCTTAAATGAAATAGCTCATTCACCATAATTTACAGGTACAGTTTTCCTGTACTGTCTAGTCTATCTCAGGTTTTAGGCCATAATCTTAGCTCTTCTCTTTCAAACACCCATTAGCTCACCAGTATGTTTTTCTTTGCTTGAATGTTGTTTGGTGGCTGTTTGTTCTTTCCAAATCACTGTTGCACATTACTCTGTGAGATGTCATAGTTATAAACATTTGGTATAAGCATTTGGTATTCCATGGACAGGTAGTCTAAAGAGATGCGTTTCTTGTTTTAGGAGGCCTGGAATAAGAGATCCAGGGTTAGGTCATAGCTGGTTTTTCCTCATCCTTTACAACAGGAAAAATTGTTTGCCACGTTAGCTCTGTGGAGCTGTGTCCGGTACTATTGAGTAGTATCACTGCTTCTGTTCTTAGAAACAAGAGTATTTTGTCCTTCTTTAAAAGTTTCTTCTTTACTTAAAACAAAATGCAGGGATATGCACCTTCTTAGGGTTTCTTTTTGTGGTTTGTACATTTTTAGTTTCTTAGTCACAGTAGACATTGAGCTAAAGCTTACACATGGGTTGTAAATTATTCCTAGGTCAAATAATGTAGACTTGGAGAAAACAAGGATAACTTAAAACATTAGGATGAGTCTTGAATTACTGTAGCAAGATAGAAATCAAAAAAGACACACCAGAGTTGTTTGTGTTTCATGTTTCTAATAGTCTGTGGAATTATGGTAACACACTGTGGCAACAAGAGTAACAGCTCAGTGAGTAAACTACAGATAGTAGTTAGTTGAGTAAAGTTAGTGATACGAATTCAACTGATTTATGTGTTTTCACATCACAGTTGCAGTGTCCTTGCAACTACTTACTCTGTCTTATACCACTCTGGGTTGATTGATCTCTCTAGTTGAACTGAAATTATCTGCCACAAAAATAAGCAGAATAAACAACTTAACTAGTGTATTGCATGTATGCTTGACAAGGGATATGTGCATTAGAAAGAATCAGTATTATCCACCTCCCAGCCTCTAGCTGTCATCAAACCCGTTTGTTCATTTTTCTGTAACTGCTGAAGGTTATTCCTTCCTTATCTCAGCCAGGCATTCAGAACTCTGCAGATCTGAATGCCAAGAAACAAATGAAAGGCTATGTGAAACAGTTTCTTCAGCTTGGTCACATTATCAAGGAATAAAAAATTATTATCTTCTCTGAGTCTTCAAAGATAGACAATTTTTGCTGAGTGACTTTGTGCAGGAACAAAACAATTGGATTATCTCTCTTAATTTCTTGAGAATCTTCCTGAATATTACAGCATAAGTACAAACTTAGAGACAAATGTAGATAGTTCTGAAACAGTGCTGTCTATGCTATCTGCTTTCCTCTATCACTGCATTTACTTCTTGGCAGCAATTTTAGGCTAACCAACAGCTTTTGTCTCCAGTGTAAAAATTTGGATTTCAAAGCACTGGATAATTAGCATCTGTGTTAATGTCCTAATTTATTTGGTGTACTACTATTCTTAATGCTGTCGGTAACTTGAGCATGTGCTGCACATCAGATAGACCACAGTGTTTGGTTTTGCTCCATTGTGAGCGTGGAATCATGGTTTTAACCTAAACTGCCCCAGCAGACAGTCTTCAACTGCTCACATGTCTGTGGACTCTTCTAAGGGTCCAGGAGAAAATCTGCCCAAACTGTGGTTTGCTAGCAAACCCACAGGAACCAGAAACCAGCCTAGGAAAGAAACCAGGTCTTTAAGCTGCTTGAAGTTCATGTCCAAGATCTGTTAAGCAGTCCTAGTGTAAAATGAGTTACAGCGCAACACATACGCCACTGGTCACTTTGAAGTAGAGCACTCAGTGGTTGGATTATTTTGGCAGTGTGACTAGTGCTGCTTGCTAGGAGATAGATGAAGCATGTAGCTAATGCATACAAATCCAGCTATGACTGATCGTTGCAGTGATGGGGGAATGTAGTGATCAAATATTCTGAACCTGTCAATTTGCATTTAATTATTGAGATTAAAGTAGTGGATGGAAAACAAGCCCAAAAGCCGCTTGCACTCTCAGTTCTATCAGTAGCTCATCATGCTAGTTAGGTATTGAAGATACAGTGAATCCAGACCTAGGGTAGGCATATTCTTTCAGCTTGGATGAGCCCTTCAGTAGTTTCCTGGGTTGTGTTTACCTTGCTGACTTCATTGCACGTTATAGAAATCTGGTTTATATGTGTTTGCATGGAGCTCTCTGTGGTTTGATCTCTAAGGGTTTGTGAGCCTCTGAGTGTTTTGCTATACTACTGGATAGTTTCCAGAAACTGAGCTAGCTAAGGGATGTCTGATGGCTGTTAACACTCTAAAGAATATATATATATATATTCTTCTATAATGCCAACTCAGATGGTGCTTTAGTCATATCACATGTTGGTGAATTTTGGTGAGTTCCTAGACCATTTGCAACACTTCCAGAAACACAATCTGGTGAACTTAAATCTTTCAAGTATTAAAAGAAGCAGAGCAATGCTGTTCCCATGGATAGTAATTTTTCCTCTGATAGCATAACTGACTTCTTAACAACAAAAGATGCTCACAGGGCAAATGATTCCTTTCCCCCTTCTCCCTGTTCAGGAACCAGTAGTTACACAGGCTTAGTGCTGTCAATTCCAGCCTTAGAAATGCATTCCAGTTTTTTTAAAAAAAGGCAGAAAAAATTTTATGTGTAAATCCTAGATTGGCCTAATAACCATTGCTTGTTGGGGTCTATTGGAGAAGCCTTGCTGGAGAGAGTTATATAGTAACCACTGTCTTCATGCATTTTGTAGATATTTCATGATTAAATGTCTGCATTGGCTACGGTGAAAGATAGATTTTTCCCTTTTCAATATGAAGGTTTGTGTTTCTGCCAGTATGCTCCACAGCAATGTATGTCCTCTGCATTTTGGCATTGTTTGTTTGCAAAGAAGTATCTGATTAACACTTTTTTTCTTCTCTTAGAGTTTAGAATTCTGTTCCCTCAACTCACAGGGGTTCTAACACTTGCGTTCTTCATCCACAATTGTGTCATCACACTTCTTCAGAATAACAGGAATCAAGAAAACAATGTAAGTAATTTTGCAACATTGTGCTGATTTGCATCTATATTGCTAGGCAACAGTAATTTTTTCCTGTCTGTCTCACTTGAAATCGATCCAGGGACTGTAATAGCTGCAGAAAATATAACTCAGTGTTGTGATTTGATAAAGAAAAAAGTTTTACATTCCTTTCACTGGCTACAGGGCAGTAACAGATGCATTACAAATTTATTCAAATGAAAACCTTGAGAAGTGCCCCGGACCTACTTGTGGTCAGGCTGGTATTAAATGGTCAGATTGCACAGGAGAGGCAGAAGATTTAACAACGTTGCAAGGCTCTAGTAAAACTGACTGGTTTTAGAGTGAAAAATGCTGGAGAACATTGAGTGCAGGACTGATTTTAGCGGAGTCCAGAATAATAGTTTTGAGGTTTAGAGAACAGCTTTTCTCAGAGTTGCTTCAGTAGTTTGTGTCACAATCCAAGTCAAGGTCCATAGAGAAACCTGACGAAATGTAGGAAATCCTCAAAGTTGAAGCCTCGGTTGGGAATTGTTGTGATATGTAGTCTTTGGATTGGTCCTTTGCGCTTGAAAAAGTTACTCAGTGTTCATGCGGATGGAACTTTATTTATTTTTTGCCTCCTTACTTCCCAGGATTATTGTCCAGCTTCGTTGAATCTTAGCTGTAAAGTAGCTAGAATAACATGCAAAGACTTTGAAATGTGGCTGTGTGAAAAATTGGTACAAAATCACAGAATCCCAGAATTCTTGTGATTGGAAGTGACCTCTGGATGCCTGTCCCCCTGCTCAAGCAGAGCCACTGAGAGCCAGTCGCCTACACAACACATTAGATGAAATACATCTGATTTGATTACTTGAAGGTGAAGTGCAGGTTATGTGACAATGCAGTGAGATGACCTTTTGCTTTGGTAATCTGCAGTTACTTTTTTGTACCTGTGAACCCGGACCAGCTTGTGAATGATCGCCTCTGCAACAGAGTCACGATTTCTTCCTCAGGAAAGCTTCTTGGGGTTTATAGGCTTCTCTGCACGTAATTTAACAACTAAAGAATTAGTGGAGCTCTGGAGAAAGAAAGCTAAGTAAGCTTTTTCTCAGTTTCCTTAAGACAATCTTGTGAAATAAGAGAGAAAGATTTCTCTTTATCTGTAGCTTTCAAATTCTAAAGGATTTGACCTCCAGCAATCAGCTCTGTATGCAGAGGAGGCCTAATCGGTGCCATCTTCAAGGTTTTCCTATGTATTTTCTCCCTCCATTTACATCAGAGCAAGCATTCAGCTGCAAAGAGCTGCACCTGGAGACTTCTCCAGCTTACTTTTCCTGTGTTAAGGAGTAAGAAACTGCTGCCTGCCTGCATTTGAATCAGCTTTTCTAATGCCCTCCTTGGAGCTTAAGTCGAATTTCCTAGTCAGCCCTATGGATCCCAAGCCCTCAACAAAACTCACATTCCAGAGGAGCATTCAGATTGCATGGAAAAGACATGACATAGGGCAGGAAAGGTTTGTAATGGGAAAGCAAATCTGTGCATAGTTCTTTTAGGAGTTTTATTTGACTGGAGATTTCTTTCCCTGTTTGTAGCTGCACAGGAAAAAGTGCTTTGCAAATGTTAATGAAGTACCTATGCTCTTGAAGAGCTGTTTTGTGAATATGTCACTAAGCTGCTGGACTAAGTGGGATATTTACATATGTATGGGGTCTCAGCCTCTATCATAAGTCACGGGGTTTTTTTTCTAAGTATTTACAACAAGATGCTTTCTTCTATCAGTATCTCCTGGGGAGATACTGATTTTTCATTTATTTTTGTGGATCGACCTGTTAACATGTTACTTGCATCAGAGTTCTGTGGAAAGGCACAGAACTTGGCAAGCTGGAAAAGCACCATTTTAGTTTTGAACAATACTTGCTGGAACTAGTGGTCATAGAACAACTGGTTTGGGAGGTGGAAAAAAAGTAAGAGAAACAGTAACATTCCTTTTATGGAGTCAGAAATTCAAAACAATAGCAGCTTCCATTCTGGTCACAGGCGTGTATCACTGCCCAAAGCTAAAACACACATGGGTAAGGATTCCTTTGGCTGCTATTCCGGTACAGTGGTGTGGGTGTGAGAAGAGCAGTGCACTGGAGTAAGCCAAATGTCAGCAGCACAGCCTGGAGAAGCCCTGTGAGCACGGTTCTTAGTCTGCAGTTACAAGCTGACCTTCCTGGTCCCATCTCCCGCTGCTGCCTCCTTGTATTTATCAGTGTAAGCTTTTGTACAGTGCTCAGTCAGCTGGTTTGGAAACCAATTGCACAGAAAACTAACCCAGCCACAAAAAGAGTTTTGGGGGGTTTTGTTTGTTGGAGGTTTTTTTCTGGTTCACATCTGTTTCCCTGAGCATCTGTGCAGGTGCTGCACAAGCCCAGACCATGATCTACAGGCATGAATATGCTAGTGCTGTGTCCTCACTGTTGCTGTGGATGTATCTGGGAGAAAGGCTGGGAGTAGGAAGATAGTTTTGTCCAGGTAGTAACTGCAGATGGCATGAAGCTCTGAATGGTTCTTTTCTCCAGTATTGAAACAGTTTATTCCCTGTAAACAGACTGAGCTTCCATTGATGTTGCTATACCACTGGTTTCTCTTTCCAGCCAAAATTATGCACAGCATTATCCATCCCAACAAAGTACTTATGTGCTACCCAGTTAAATTTTATCACTTGCCCTTAATGCTTGAACAGGTAACATCTGTTTTTATGATATGGACCAGAGTCCTGTTGAGATATTACAGCATCTCTCCTTTGAGATGTGACTGGTCTGAAATGGGATGATTAAAAGGTACTTTGGGTGTGATACTATTTGCCAAGCACTGATACAGGCTTCTCCATCCAAGAAGAGAGTCCACAATTTTGCGTTTACTGTGGTACAGAGGAAGAAAGTGAACTAGTTTCTTTTCGGGCATACAACAGGCAAAAGAAGGCCTGGAAGTTGCCTGTTCTTTGCAGTGTCACATAGGAAATATCTGTAGAGCCACAGAGCCTTCACTGTGCTGTGTCCAGCCCTGTAGCGCAGGTCCAACCAGTGCCTGGGTACTTGTCTGTGGGTATGATGCAGTGTCTTGTACTTTAAGAGTTTGTTTTGTTAGCTCCACCTGATTTATCAGATTCATCCTGTTGTTAGGAGGCTGATTTCTTCCTTTGTTCTACTGCTGCTGCCAACCTCTGTTACTCAGGTTTCTGTTCTTCAGTGGCACTTTGTTCTGTGCATCTGACCAGAAAGGCTCCTGGTGAAGAGTAACTGCAGCTAACATAGGTTCTCCAAGTTCCACATCAAATTCTGCCTGTTAGTTCAGATGTACTCAACAAGGGCTTGGCAGGTGTCAGGGTGTGATCCTTATGGACTGTGACCTGCATGTAACCTTTGATACTTCCCTTCCAGTCTCCCCAGGTATTGCATTCTTTCAACTACTCTTTTTTTTCTACATTTGATTCTTAAACTCTAGCTGTGAGGATTGCAGTATTTTATGCTTAGGCAGCTTTCACCACAGTGATGTCCATTCTGAATATAAATGGCTCAAGTACTAAATTTAACAGAAAAATGCAGTTATTGCTCTTACTTATAATTAATCCTTCTGTCTCTTCCCATGTGTTCTTTACTTTTATCTGGAATTATGCTGTCTAAACATTATTTCAAGGACTTCTTATCAACGTATTTAGGGAGTGAACCCAGGTCTTTTGAAGAGTAATGAACATTAATTATGCTTTTTGATGATTGTACATAACTATCTTGTTATGTACACAAACACATGTTCTTGTACAAAGATTACCATCTTATACACAGAATCCTGTGTTCATAAGGGAGCTGGTGGATGTTTGAGAAAAAATAAATTCAGGTTTTCAAGTTACCTTTATTTCTTCTCTTGTAGCTTATGGAAGTAAAAAACCACATACTCATTGTATAGTGACAGCACCTGAAGAAAAGTCTGTTGTGTTACATGCTGTAAAAATACATCATCAAAATTATCTCAGCACTTAGTTTCTGTGCAGATTAGAGCATACACTCTTAAGAACTCCAGAAACATGAACTGTTTAGTATAATCGGAGTTAATAGCACACCAGCTATCTTCCTTTATTCCTGTGTAGTCCAAAGGAAACAGTAAGAGTTTTATTTCAGATTTCTTGCCCTCACACTTGCCACAGCAAAAACAGTTGGTTCTGGAACCTAGATGCAGGCAGAGTGCAAATAACAGCTGTGAGTTACTGTGCTGTTTTTATGCACGAGGAATACACTTAAAATACCAAATTTAAAGCAGGTTTGGGCAGAGAATGTGCCTTAAGAAAAACTGTCCAAGTCCTGTCTTTAAGAGATGAGAGCCCATGTCTCTCTGCAGAGCTACCTTACCCCCTGGTTAGCCTCTGACTTTAGCAGTTAATAGAAGTTGCTGATAAATACCTGTAAGGAACCTGGATGCTCAGATTTAGTATTTGTAAAATCAACTTTTAGAATCATAGAATCACAGAATTTTAGAGGTTGGAACGGACCTTTATAGATGATCTAGTCCCAACCCTCCCCTGCTCTGGGCAGGGACACCTCCCACCTGAGCAGGTTGCTCAAGGCTTCCTCCAACCTGGCTTTGAACACTGACAGGGTTGAGGCTTCTACTGCGTCCCTTGGCAACCTCTTCCAGTGTCTCACCAGGTGGGCACTGGTACTTTTGAGTATGTAGCTGGTATATAAAAGCCTGTACAGATTCTCATGTCACTGAGGAGAAATGCTGGGGATAATTTAAAGAAAATGCTATTGCTCAGCCGCTGATGGAAGATAATAGTCCGTCCTTGGTGACCAGTACAAGGAGAGTGAAGACTAAGGAAGCATCTTCCATGTGCATTTAACGGCACAGCAGGAGAAGGAGGTTGCAGCTAGAAGTGTGCAGCTGCTGGGGGCTTGACGGCCACCCCGGGGTACACATTGACAGCACACTGATGCCTTTTTCGCATCAGTCTGCAAGAGGCCAATAGTATTTCCCATCAGACAAGAATCTTCTACCCCAAAAATGCTGACGTAATGAGCAAGAGATTCCAGTTCCCTGGCTTCCATCATAACTTTTCTTAAAACTTGTAATCCAGTATTTTATACTTTCCTCAGGGACTGCCTTGCCCTTTCAAGAGCCCAGAGCGGTATAGGATGTGCTTCTTTTGTCAAGAAGATAGTGTAGAGAAGCACTTAGGGAAGCATTTCCAGGCACAGATGTGAGCAAGCTTTGCTCATGCTCAGTGAGCTGGCTGGAGGCCATAATTATCATCCTGGTCTGGAAACAATATAATCCTAATAATCTGGTGGTATGCCTGACTTAGTGAGACTTGCTTCACAGTTGAAGGAAAATTGGGTCATGTATTGAAACATTACTAGTAATCCTTTGAAAACCTGATTATTAGCAGCAGCTGAACAAATGGTTTGCTGTAAGGTAATGAGTGTTTTGTAGTGTAATATAAGCTTATACAGAATATGGTTAGTTAATAACTAGAAACAAATGGTCTCCTTTGATTGATGTAGAAGAGTAACCCACCAAGTGCTTTGCTGAGGTTGCTCTGATGTATATGTCGATCCTGCAGTTTCATAAAGTACTTTAAGAGTTTTGCTGCTTATTTCCCAGTACTAAATGTTTAATTATTTTTGTGTAATTGAAAATGTTTGTATATATTAGGTATTTTATAAATATGGCCAAAATTTTCAGACCTGAACATTGAAGTTTAGGTTTAAATCCATACGTAAGTATGTGTAATATATTGAAATGTGGATTTATGACCCTAGCTTCAGCACTGTCTCCTAAAAACCCTTGATTATTGTTCAGTGCATTTACCTGAGGCATTTATAGACATGCAGTAGTGAAGTGGTAGGCAAGTTTAAACAAAGGAGTCATTATAAAATGCAATGCCAAAAGTAAAGGACATGTATACCTCTGTGACTGCCTGTGCCTTTCTCTTTTATTTGTGGCTTTTCAGGTAATGGTGTACTAGCTATGTCTTCCATTATTACACCATTCATACACCAGAAGCCTGGTGTATTAGTTCTGGTTTGGAGCCAGTGTGACATCCTCTAAAGTTTCAAAGCAGCTTCTTAAAACTTGTCCTTTACCTTATATCTGCAGTTGGGTAGGCTGATTGATGTCTTTGCATGATTTTATTTGTGACCAAAAAAGTTAACATATGGCATTGCTGGGCTTTCTGTCTTTGACAGGTGTGTCTGTGTCCCAAGGCTTTTAGTAGGAATAGGTGAACGTAAGAAAATGGAGGTGGTTTCTTGCTTGCTTTAGTAACTAGTGTGTGTTTGTGCATCCAGCAATAACATCTATTGGCATATTTGTCGGTGCCATTTCTGTATATTGAGAGATAAATAATGCTTGTCTAGCTCCACTTTGGGCTGTCTCCTTGCAGCTGATCTGATTGGGACCAGATATGAAGTCCCCATTCAAGTAGAAAGAAAATAAATGTGTAAATAATAGTGATAAATATTAAAAAGTAATACATATAAAACTAACAGTAATAAATGCAATAGAAATCTTCTCATGAGGTTTTTATTTTGTCTGTTTTGGTGTCAGTGGTGGCCAAAATAAAATCTTGTTTCTCCTCAGGTAAGAGACCTCTCTATTGCATACTTCCTGGTGGGATTAACATACCTGTATGTTGGAGTGATAATTTTTGCATCTTTTCCTTCTCCACCATTATCCAAAGAATGTATTGAACAGGTGAGATATTTTACTGCATCTTATATTTCATAGAATAACAAAATGGGTCAGGTTGGAAGGGACCACAGTGGGTCATCTGATCCAACCACCCTGGTCAAGCAGGGCCATCCTAGAGCACATGATAGAGTACTTTGTCCAGATAGTTCTTGAATATCTACAATGAAAGAGACTTCACAACCTCTCTGGACAATGTGTTTCAATGCCCAGTCACCCGCACAGTAAAGTTCTTCCCCGTTTTCAGATGGAACTTCCTATGCATCAGTTTCTACCCATTGCTCAGCACCACCAAGCAGAGCCTGGCTCCATCCTCTCTTCAGATACTTAGAGACACTGATGAGGTCCAACAGGAACAGGCCAAATTCTCTCTTAGCCTTTTCTCATTGTTGCACTCCACGGGAGTCGTTCCAGGGGCTCCATGTCCCTCTTGTACAGCAGAGCCCAGAACTGGACACAGCACTCCAGATGCAGCCTCACCAGGGCTGAGTAGAGAGGCAGGATCACCTCTCTCGACCTGCTGGCAATACTTCTCCTAATTCACCCCAGGATACCATATTTGTCCTTAACCTTTTAATAAATATGTAGCCAGAAAGAACAGCTATTGCTTCTTGCTTAATGACTCACCCTGGCAGACACATCTGCCCTTTCTAGTCAGTTGGCTAACACCTCGTGGGCACTACCACAAGCAGATGAGTAATGCTTGTGCTGTCTCATTTATACTCATGTATGGTTGCCAATATTTCTGTAGAAAACCCAAACATTTAATAAATACTATGTGAAAATGATGAAGAAAAGACAAAAATGCACAAGTGAACAGTTAAGCCTTTAATTTCTTTAGCCTCTTTAATCCTGAAAAGTTTTTGTTTAGCAGTGTGTGCAGTGACCAATCCCACTCGTTGGGATGCCAGAAGAAGAAATAGAATGTGAGTGCAAGCTTGTTTAGATAGGAGTCCTCACTGCGAGTGGGTTTGGAGTCTAACACTATGGTGAGCCTTGCCAGCAGAGTTCTTCAGATAGCAGCACCACATGAAACACCCTATGTAGGATATTAAACTCTTATCTGCTAATAGGCAAGGCTTATTTCCACACCTTAAGTTGCTACAGAGATTAGAAGTTATCGATTGGCGATCCATTTTACACCAGGTGTTTCATGTCTCTTGCCTAATATTTAGTAATAAAGCAGCATTTAAAAGCTTCTTCTGACTGTAGATTAGTTTGAACTGGTACCACTGTTCAACCATGAAATTATCTTCTGAACTATCTGAAATAACTTCATGGGATGAAATCCACAGTTAAATAACAGATTATGAGTGATTTTGCTCCCGTTTATTTTCTGTAGCTATCATAAATACTTACAAAGCCACTTGTATATTTCTGTGATACTGAAGTCTTACACTACTTTTTCAGATGTTCCTACTTGTGTAGTATATGATCCCTTCCTCATTGGTGTCTGATGCAGTTTTACTTACTTTAGTAACTACATATGATATGACAGGTAATATGAGCATGTGAATCCATCTGCCTAAAAGGTCAGGTGGTCTTTCCACAGCCTGGATTGTTTGAGAATGTGCAGATTAGAAAATAAGTCTTTATTTAATACTACCATTAAAGCTGACATAAGCCCAGTAAAAGTCAAAATCAGTTGGTATTTGGTGGCAGGGCAATTGTAAAAAAAGGGAAAGGGTTTTTCTTGTTATAGAGTTCATTTAGCCATCATTTGCTTGGATTTTGTCCCATTCTTGCTTGCACACAGATATTAAAAGTCAGCAGATACATGTAATCAAGGCACCATTGATAAGTGTAACATTATTTATATGTTTAGAATTTTCTAGATAACTT
>NW_008690637.1:375-33853 GCF_000695815.1 Acanthisitta chloris | reverse complement strand
TGTTCCAGATGATCACTGTGTACCCGTTGTTGGGCTACCTGGCACGAGTTCAGCTGTTAAGACAGTTTTTTGGAAACGCTTACCCAAGGTAAGAAGTCTGTTCCTCGACAAGAGTTTGGCACAGTTCGCTTAACTGGCAACTTTGTGTTGTCAGAAAATTGGCTTTGCTTTGGGGGATTTCCTTTGCTACATTAGGTACATTTCATAAGCTACTTTCACTGCAGGGTGAATAGGCATGCAAAGCAAACTGGCCTTCAGATCAGGACTGCTACAGCTTGGCAGAGCAGAACTGGGGGGGTTCTTTTTGGCTTAGCTCTTCATTTTGTCAATAAACAGAGGAATTTTGTCAACACAGTTCCTCTGTGTTATGCATTTATATGGCAAAAAGTTGTGTAGAACAAATAGATCTTTTAGTTCAGGAGCGTTTTGCCTAGTAGTCTTTAAGCTGTGAAGGACATATGCTCCAGATAGTAACCTTTCAGGGTGCTGTCTCTGTTTTGATTGTGCATGATTAGTAATCATCCATCTGTTTGGGAACAGGGCTAATAGCTAAGTGAGTTGTTAGTTGTGTTATCTGCGCTGCTGCTATGCTTACAAAAATAGCTTTTCACATGCTAATTTCAGAGATGAGCCACAACCCTGCATTTGTACACTGTCTGAACTCCAGGGAAGAGCTGATCCAGAGCTCAATTTTAGTTTGTTTGGGTTTTTTAAAATAAAACCTAGGACATTTATATTTGGAGTATTGTCTGAATTTGGCACAGTGAGAAGTTGGCATTTATCTCCAAGTTTCTTATTTTATATTGTGAATTACTGTTGATGGAGGAAAGGAAACAAAATAGCTCAGGAAGGAATGTGTATTTCCTCTGGGGCATCAGCAGTAGCATACAGGTCTGCAGAGACGTTGTTCCAAGTTTCAGGTTTCTTCTGAGTCCTAAAATAGGTATGAGAGGTTCTAGAAACTGAATGCCTAAAATTAGGCAGTGAAATAAGGGCCTGCTTTTTTGGATGCTAAATTGTACGCAGTTCAGCGTTGAGGAGATTTTTAGGAACTGCTACGAGTTACTGTTGGAAACAAGGCCATTTATTTAAGTGCTAAACATGGATTTCACAGCCACTGGGAAATAGTCCTTCCCTTTATATTATGAGGATGTGCCTCTTCCTATCTCCTCCCTCCAGTTACTCCCTGACCAGAATGGTTTTCATTTCCCTCATGCCCTCTCCTAGAACCTACAGCTTCATACCAGTCCCTTCTCAGGTTAATTCCAGCTTACTGTTTTAAGCCTTCATGCTATGACGAATGTGATGATGCAAATACTTGCTTGGTTCTTGTCTCCAGGATGTCTTGTGGGTAGCTTCACTCATTTTTTAATTTAAATTTTCTCAAAGTCTTATAGGGAGGTATTTAAAGCTTCTGAGAAGTCAAAAATGGATTCTAGGAAGCCACATAAGTCACTCCAACCTGTTGTGATAAGGTAGCATATTCTGGCTGGTTGGCTATCTATTTCTCAAGTATCCCAGGTGTCTCAAACATTGCACAAAAGTTACTCAGACAACCTTCAGGCTCTCACCTCTGTGCGTATACAACAGCCAAGGTCAGCCCTTATTTTTTCCATGCTGTGAGAACTAGCTGAAGGCTAGTAGCAAGCACAAGATATGTCTCTGGGAAGATAGTAGATATTTACTCCTGGTTGTAAAATATGTCTTCATGACTGGTTCTCACCAGTCATAAGATGAAGGTCCTTTAATAGCATGGTATCTATATCACCTGTCTAGAATAAATTTCAGTATTTTCAGTTTTTATCTGAGCTGCTTATGTGGCGAAACATTTTACAAATATAAAGATGTGGCTCTTAGTGGCATAAACTGATGTCTTACTGGTGAGACTGTTGATCCACCCTGAAGAATCTCCCTGGAAATACTAAGTTCCATGGCTTTTGTGTAGGAAAATGAGCACTCCTACTGGTAGTTTGATACACTTGGCTTCTTTTATCAAAGTCCTCAATAATTGGGGCAAACAGTTGTTGGACAGTAAGACTGACCTGCAGACACTTACGCTTTAGGTCTTAGACATGTGTATAAGGTGTATATACAGAGAAGAATATTCTAGGTAATGTAGCTGCTGAAAACTCTTGTGCAAGTAGTGAAATAGAAGGGTAAAGCAGGATCTTCATTGGAAACCTAGCCTTGTTGAACCATGTGATTCAATGTGCTGGATCACATCTTTCCATATGTGTATTTTTCCTATATTAAGTTTCCTTTGTAGCTGAAAGAATCCTAGAAATTTGCCTTTGGCTGTAATTGTCCAAACAAAAACATCAGCAACAAAATCTAACAAACACACCTCCTTTTTTGGTCCAAGCCTCCATTCTAAATCTTCCTATCTTCATTTTTGAGCCGTAGGTTGCTCCACATGGAAGCTCACTGATTTTAAAAGCCAGGCTTCTTCAGATCAGCAGTTGTTTGCAGATGTGGATACCTGCTCCTGCTATAGATGGAGTTAGCAGATAGCCATTGAGTTATTAGCTGGAGTACTTGAAATTCTGGATGGATGCATCTTAAAGCTGATAGCTTGATCACATGCTTACAGAGCTGCCATGCAATTTTATTTACCCGTGATGTTTGTATTTCTCAGATCAGTTCAATTCTTAGAGTTTTCCTCCTTTTTCTTTACTATTTATCTGTCACTGGTTATGATGAAGCACCAAGGTATTGGTTTACTGCTTTCCAGCTCATAATATTGATAATTGGTTCTACCAAAAGCACCATCCTTGTTCATATCCTGTTTTTTGCTGGTAGGCCATGGGTTATAACTGGATTATAATGAGAAACTACTTACTCATCTTCAGGGGAGCTTTTATTGTCTGAAGACTGATTTCTATCTCTTCTGTCCCACACTTTTTAGGTACTTTGTAGTGCTATTTTTCTGCAAATGAACTTTGCTGTGTGTATCCATAGTGTATTCTACTAATCCATAGTCTTTCATGAAGAAGCAGCTCACTCTCTCCAAACTTAAAAACTTAAGCAGACAATGCATAACTTTTTTCTTCTCCCAGATTTCACAGCAGGGGTCACCTGATCAGTGGGAGCTTGCTTGTTTGAAGCCTAGAGAAAATGAGTATCCTGTCTCTTCCAGCAGTCAGGAGAGCAAAAGCACCCCTGATGCTAAGAAGGGGAATTTTCCTTCCTCTTATGTACCTATATCAGTCACCCTTGTCTCTGCCTGTCTTAAAAACAAATGCATGTTTCTACATGCATTTGTTTCTACATCTACATATGCTGAGCACAGTAGTCTACTGACAGACATCATCCCATAGAATCATACAAAGGTTTGGATTGGAAAGGACCTTCATGATCATGATCTAACCCCCCTGGGTTACAACTCCCACTAGACCAGGCTGTTCAAAACCCTATCCAGTCTGGCCTTGAGCACTTCCAAGGATGGGGCAGCCACAACATCTTTGGGCAGCCTGTTCCAGTGCCTCACCACCCTCACAATAAAGAGTTTCTTTTGTATATTTAACCTAAATTTCCCCTCTTTCAGTTTAAAACCATATTTCCCCTTGTCCTGTCACTACAGTTTCTAATGAAGAGTCCCTCTCTGGCTTCCTTATATGCCCCATTCAGGTACTAGAAAGTTGCTAGGAGGTCTCCACACAATCTTCTCTTCTCCAGGCTGAAGAGCCCAAACTTCTCAGCCCATCCTCATAGGGGAGATGCTCCAGTCTTCTTACCAACTTTGTGGCCTCCTCTGGACTTGCTCCTACAGTTCCATGTCCTTCTTATGCTGGGATACCAGAACTGCACACAATATTCCAGGTGGGGTGTCACAAGAGCACAGTAGAGGGGGGAGAATCACCTCCCTTGACCTGCTGGCCACACTCCTTTGGATCCAGCCCAGGACACAGCTGATTTTCTGGGTTGTGAGCACACACTGCAACTTGTGTTAAGTTTTTCATCAACCATCACCCCCAAGCCATTCACTGCAGAGCTGCTCTCAATCACTTCTCTGTCCAGCCTAGAGGAATGTCTGGGATTGCCCCAGCCCAGGTGTAGGACCTTGCACTTTGCTTTGTTGAACTTCATCAGGTTTGCACAGGCCTATCTCTTGAGCCTGGCAAGATCTCTCTGGACAGCATCCCTTCCCTGCAGTGTGTCAGCTGCACTTCACAGCTTGGTGCTGAGGGTGCACTCGATCCCACTGAGCTTTCAGCCTTTCTGTGCTTGCTGCAAAAGGTTTAGACACAAGAGAAGACATGCTAATTCCTTCCTTCATCTTGCAACACGTGTGCTAGTAGAGTGTACAGACTGCAACACAGAAAGTGATGTACTGGGACAAAACCCAGGAACTGTTCATTCTCTCTACTTTCTTTGGTGTTGTAAGGGAAGGCCAAAATGTTGGGTATTGGGAAATTATTTTCTCAAGTGAGATATGTTCACAATGATGTCATTGGACAGCTGACTTGGGGCCAGAGGCCTGTGCTTTTATCTTCTGTTTCTTTCTTGATTCTGGATTGTCTTATTTGTACAGAAAATCAATTTTTTTCATTATTGTTACTGGCACTTGGCTACAGTGATATTTGTGACAGAGATTCTCTTGATTAATTATATGCTGTGCATAAAATGCTTTCTACAGTTACCTGATAATGTTTTAATACTTCCTAATGTCTTTCCTGTTCTGAGAGCTTGAAATAAGATAATGGACAAAAATCACTTGGCTTTCCTTACCGATTGTCCTCCCTTTACTCCATGGTAGCCCAGCAGACCTGCCAGTTCTCCCACAGATGTATGTGCTCCGATGCAATGCAAGACATTTCTGCTGTTTGCATGCATGTTTGCTTATCTGCTCCTCACCTAGCTTCTATATTGCTTGTTAACAGCTGTGATTCATGGTCTTTTGACCAGTGTCACTTGAGTGAGATTTCCAGGAAGAAAATGCATTTTTAGATACAGTAACATTTCAGAAATTCTTACTTAAATGATCCTGATTTCTTTCTTGGCTTTCCAGTTTCCCTTACTGTGTTCACTCTGTGACTCCATGCTGAGTCCAGCACTTACACTAATTTCCTTGCATCTGACCTGAAAGGATTTAAAATCAGTTTATTTCTTTTCATTTCCCCTGCACTAGAGTTTGGTTTCACAATTGTTTTTATGATTCTTACTTTGAGGATGCCAACATTAATTAGATATATATGTTCAGTGCTGTTCAGTGACTTTAGTGTAACTGCCACTTCCACAGGAGAGCACTTGATGGGGCAGGCCCTCTAATGATCTTCTGGCATACCAGGTTGTTCCTCCACTCTGTCAGTCTGAAAGGTTAACCTTGCAATAGGAGAAAAAATCAAGACTGAGGGAAAATCTTCAATTTTTTAAAAAATCTTTTGTTTTGCTCTGCTCTGCTATTGTATTTGTGGGATTGCAAGATTTTTGCAGGGGAGCAGAAAGCATTCCCTTGATAGAAAAGAGCTGAGGTCTTCAGCAGCCCAACCAGGAGTGTTCAGACTGAGAACAGAATACAAAAGGCTTGCTGTGGGTGTGCCTCCGGTGTGAATTACAGCCTCCTTCAGGCAACCCAACCTGTGCCTCAAGAGCAGCAGCCCCAGTCATGCTGCCCAGGTGGACAGTCCAGCCCTGGCATGGGCCACCCAGTGCTGCTACCATTTGCCACGAGGAGAGTTGCAGTGCTTAGAAAATGGGTTCATCCTTGCAGGGTAGTTAGGTAAAAACAGGCCAGATCTCTTCTGGTCTCTAACATTGTTTAAATACTTTTCTTCCTATAGTCATAAGAAGCAGAGGTGGCATGGTTGTGCATCCCCAAAAATGCTGTTTTTCTGACTGTCCTTTTGCAATGTGTGGTGACCATTAATTGTACAGTATTCCAGCATCAGGCTACACCTGGGCAATTCAGAGCTTGTTAAAATGTCACAGGCTCTGAGAGATTCTTGTCCCATCTGAACACACCTGCATGAAACTTTTACAGTCTTATGAAAAGTACTGTCTCAAATAATACATGTACAAGTCGCCCTAGATTCTGTAGGGTAAGGGGTTTTTTTCTAAATGACAATACCTCTCTCTCTGCTGAGAATGAGGCTCTTTCCCCATCCTGGAGATGGGATGAACTATGAATATCTGCCTAGGTAAAATAAATGGTTCTCTGATTAAACACCTGCTGCCCAATAACATGGTTACAACTCAGCCTGTTCTAAAAGGTAGAAAAAGGAGCAAGGATGTCCCAGGGAACAAATACAGTGTAATCTTTCTCATTGAAACAGAGAGATTTAAAGCCTTTTCAGGCTTTCTAATTTTGGTATTGTTACTGAGGATCCTGCTTAATTCTGACAATTAAAACTGCAAAGCACTGCTCCACAAATACTGAATTGATTTGGAGGCTCCAGCATTTTGGGACCATGTTTTCAATTGAGCCAAAACACATTCCCCTCCCCAACCCAGTAATTTTTTCTCAGATCAAGAAGTTGAAAAATTTTTCATTTTACACCAAACGTACACAGACACCACTTTGCTTTTTAAGTTATGGGAACCTAGAATTAATTTTTCTTAAAGCAACAGCTTTGAGCAACAAAATCATGTCTTCTATTTTAAAACAAGACAGAATGAAATATTTCTGTTTTTTTCAGGTTTTCTGCTTAAATACTCAGAATTGACACCAATTTGCAAAACATTTCTGAGTTACTAAACCTGCACTCTTTTTAATCCCTCGTGCTAGAAAATTAATCTCAGCAAAAAAAAGAATGAAAGAAGTGCTGTTGCTTTCTATGTTCATAAACTTTTGACTTCAATTGTGCTATTTGACAGTAAGATTTGAGTTCTGCCATATGTGTGGGGAGAGAAAAAGTAGTTTTTAATGGCAGACGCTTTTCTGTGAAGAGCTCAGTTAGTTGGCTTTCCGTAGCAATATTAGGTAAGCTGTACACATTTGGTCCTAAAAAGTCTGATTCTTGGGATTTTATTTTTTTCCATGGGCTTTCGCAGATTTATATCCTATTACATTGTCATTAAACTTTCAGCTGCTGCATTCCCAGTGCCATCTTCTGTGTGTGAGGCACACCTCTTGCACCACTGTTAAAATGTCATGTACAAAATTAAAAATGCTATTTCTGTCCTTTTGAAATCAGTTTATAAGAGTGAAGGTTAGAAATAGTCTGTATCTTAAATTATTCCTTTGTGTTTTAGTTACCTTCATCCCCTGCATTTTAATGAGAGTACTCTGTGTCTCTAATCTTTCTTCCTAGCTTGGAAACTGGCAGGCAGCCTTTCAGCCATGGAAGTTGTCACTTTTTAAAAGTTTGTTAGTTAGTGACATCCTCCGTAACACACATACATTCTACAGTGAAGAAAAAAATGAGCCTTGACCTACAGTTTTTGTTTATTTTAAGAAATCATACCCTCCAGAAGAATAAACAAAACCTGTAAGTGTATGTGTGTTTCCTCTGTGTGAATCCTTTTTTCTCTTCATAGAAACAGCTGTGTGACCGAAATATCCCAGGTTTTTATTATATTTCCTGACTCTACCTTATGTTAAAATATGCCAGCATTTCATATTCTCTAAAGAAAAGTGATACTCTCCTGGGTCTCAGTTCTGTGCATAACTACTCTGAATTCATCTGATGCCTTAAAAGCTGCTTTTGTAGAAGATAAAATATCTGATTTTTTTCATCCTTAATGCAAAAGAAAAGCAACAGGAAATTATTTGTAAAAACAAGTTCAAGAAAGAATTTCAGCATAAATAAGACACAGGTCATATACTGAATGATGTCCAATATTCTAAATGTTTGTCCTCTACTAAAATGCAGTAGGGTTCAAATTTTAAGGTGTTATTTCCCCTCTAGTAATCTTTGTAATGTTTTCCACTGGATGCATCCTTTCCTTTCTTCTGGTTTCCATTAGTTCACTCTGAGCAATTCAGATCACTCTCTGGACAAACCAATTCTTTCTTGTGGGAATTAAGTTACACAGTATTGTTTCTTTGGTATTTGAATATCCATCTGAAATACATGAGTGCTGAGTACTACGTATGGTGTTTTTCAGAAGAGTTGCCAAATTACACATTCTTACTCCTTAAGAATATTCTGAGTCAAAACACTGGGTATTTAGAAATTGGCACTATGAATATTCAGTAGAGAATGTTTGCTGTGAAATTAATTAGCTTTAATCGAGTGAGTCATGCAAATGAAAATGCCATCTGTGTACCAGTTAAATGTTAGTGCAAATGAAGAATAATGGTGGTATTTGGTTATAAATACAGCATGGATTTTCAGACTATTTCCTCACTTCTCTGTAGCCTTTTCCATGTGCTCGTCCTGAACCTAGCTATTGTAGGAGCTGGAGTAGCAATGGCAAGATTTTATCCAAATATAGGAGGAATCATAAGGTGAGTGTTGCGCAGTGAGTTTGCCTGTGGTGTTGCTGCATGTTTGCCTCTTGATGTTGTAAAGGAACAGCAGTAATTGTATATTTATATTTTGTGGGACTTACACCTTCTTAAGTTGTAAATAATGATTTAGATGTATAAACAATCTGCTCTTTGAAAGTTCTGACAACCAGCTGTATGCAATTGTGCCTCTGTACCTGAGGTGGTTGGGATGATTCTCCAGTTTCATTGGAGCTGTGTCTGAGGACCTTGTAACTGTACACATGAAAGAATATGGTGGCAGTAGAAAAGTTGCTTGGTGATTTTATGGCTTCTCTCAAGGTTTTATTTTGTGTTAAGACCATTTGAATTATAGAATCACATGCAGTATAGAATCATGGAAGAGACCTTTACGATTGTCACATGCAGCCATCCACCAGCACTACCACTGTAACCCCCAAACCATATCACCCAGTGCCAGATCCAGCACCTCTTAAACATCTCCAGAGGTGGTGATTCCACTGCCTCCCTGGGCAATATTCCAATGCCTGACCACTCTAACAGTGAAGAAATATTTTCTAATATATAATCTGAATCTCCCCTGAAAATGATTTGGAAGTCTGTAATAAAAAATCCAAGAAAGCAAGTAACTTGAAAGAGAAAAGTGACATAAAAGTTTTTCCCTATATAATATCTTAAATTTACTATGTTGATGAACAGCTAGGATTTCTATAATTTGGAAATATTAGAGCAAATAATCTAGGAGTTTTATTTTCTACATTTGACATCACCATATTTATAAGCATCGTCATTCGTTCCTGGTTTGCATCTTTCCTACAGCAACCAGGAGAGGGAGGTGTTTAAAAATATAGAAATCTGCAATTATAAAACCAGAATTACAGGCTTGGGTCTGACCAGAGTAGCAAAATAACTTACTTTTGCTCGGTGGCTGATCTTTGAGGTTTTTTTCCCCGTTTCCTTCTTTTTTTTTTTTACCTCTCCTTTTAGTGAAAATTTTTGTATTCCAGTAATAGAGCAGGTGTAGTTAATCGTCATCATTGAATCTTAGAATGATAGAATGGACCTTAAGGTTGGAAGGGATCTTAAAGAGCAAATAGTTCCAACCCCCCTGCAGTGGGCAGGGATTCCTTCCACTAGACCAGGTTGGTCAAAGCCCAAGCTGGCCATGAATACTTGCAGGGATAGGGCAGCCACAACTTCTCTGGGTGCCTACAGTGAATGATTTCTTCCTAATAAAATAAATACCAGGTAATATATTTCTCCATTTGCAAACTGATCCTGACCTCTGCTAATGTGCCTATGTTGTGCATAGCAACCAAACATTTTGAACAGCGAATTTGAGTAGCTGATAAATTGAATATATGCAGGCTAACTTGGGCATTTGCTGGTTTTATGTTGCCAATGATTACTCTATTTTGTGATGTTTCCTCCATCTAAAAGCAATGTTCAAATATTTGAAACAAAGTATGTTGTTAATTAATAATGTACATTTGGCTGCAGTATAGCTTAGCAGGTGAAAATAATGAGAAGGTTTTTGTAATCAAGGGAGGGGTTAGAATAAGAACAGGTAAATGTTTCCCTTGCTGTGGTTGATCATGTTACCAGCAGGGCATGTTGTTTGTTTCGGGTCTGGAGAATGCCTTGCTAGGAGCTCACTAAATAAATTAAAGTAAGAGCTGTAGATGCAAGAGCAGGTCTATGCGTACATGCTTTAATATCTGTCCTCAGATATCTGGGGTGCAATGAGACTTGCAGTCCTAACAGCAAAGGTTGCATAAGAAAGGATGCGCTGTCCAGTCTCTTTCTGTTGTACATTTACAAATCTCCCCAAAGAAAGTAGAAACATGGAGTCAAAGATAAGAGTCAGTCCCCAGCAGCATGAGGGGATGTGACTGAAATGACAGAGGTGTGTCAGAGTGCAGATCCAGGCGAGCAGAGGGCTGGACAACACAGAGGGTGATAATGAAATGCTAATGAAGGAGGTGAAGGACAGCAGGGAACAGAAGTTGATGTTTAGCAGCTGCAGATAGTCAGTGTTCATCCAGACTGCTCATTGGTTTGACGGGAGAGGAAATGACAATAAGAAATTAGAATAAATACAAAGCATTCTTTTTTTTCCCCTTTTCTTCTTCCCTTCTTCTCCTCCTTTTCTCAGATACTCTGGAGCAACATGCGGTCTGGCCTTTGTATTCGTGTATCCATCCCTGATCTACATGATCTCCCAGCACCGTGCTGGGCAGCTGAGGTGGCCAGCATTGATCATTCACATCTTTATAATCCTCCTTGGACTGGCTAATCTGATTGCCCAATTCCTATTGTGAAAACTCTCCCTTCTCCCTGTGGCTGTCACAAGTGGTGCTGTGGTATTTGGCAACAGCCCTGAGCCAACACTGTCGGGCATGAGAACAGTCCTCAATATGATGATCTGGAGAAAAGCTGCACCTTCGAAACAAATTCAAAACACATCTTTCAGGCACTTGACAGGAGACATGTCTTGATCCTATGAAAATACAGTGTTATGAGAAGTGAAATGGTTCAGATTGGAGTGAGGTAGTTCCCCTGGTTGTGTTGAATGTACATGAAAAATTAATGGAGCTCAAATGTATTAATTTTTTACAGCACAGTTCTCAAAACACAGATCTTTCAGCCTCAGGCTGTGGAACTCTACTCCAAAAGGAACTGTCCTTTACCTTGAATAACAAACATGCTTTCTCAGCATTGTTCAGTGGCTCTTTGAAATGCTCTTTTGTTGCCGTTATTTTTCTGCTTTATTTGGAAAATGAAGAAATTATTGTCTTTCCCTTTTTTTAATGTGAATTTATAGTCATTTGGGTCAAAATGAACTCTTAATTTTGAATATGCTATTAAATTGTTTTGGCAATATTTTTCCTCTAGGAAATTCCAAGAAAAAGAAACAATACACTCATGTTTCAGTGTTTTATTCAGAACCAATATGTACCCAAGTTATTTGTGACCTTACAATGAAAAAAAAGGAGGATTAAAAAAAAGCAGAACAAGACAATTAAAATTAGTGTTCCAGGCTTGACCTCACTTCAACTCTGTTAACTGGGCTATTGTGTGCTGTGAAGTTGTCTTCTCAGGAGTTGCATGTGGTTTCATGGATGCATGTTGTACACAGCATTCATCACAGGTTTGCTCACTCCCTTGTGGGGTCTTACTCTAGTGGTCTCTCACTGTTCTTTCCCACTGCATTCTCCAGACATTTGGGATGTGAGCAGGAGAGACAACACTAGCACTCCTCAGAATTGTGGATGAAATCAAGGAATTTAAGCTTTAAATAATTCCTGACAGAAGCTGGAAGAATCTGGGAAGGTTTTTATTGTGGGCTTGGGTTTTTCTGACTTCTTGTTTACTGACTAAGAGGTTGTACATGCGTAAGTACACAGACACCTTCCCTCACTACCTTCTGGGAGTTTGTGTTTGAACCCAAAACATGCAATAATTAAGTTGCCAGACAGTAGTGGAATGTCATTTTTGTGGTTGGAGAGAGAGAAAAAAACCTCCTCTTTGCACAGAATTTCAATGCATTAAAATAATCAACAAATGCAGAATTTAACTGAAAGAGGGCTCTGAGCAATGCTAAATTCCAAAGTAAGTAGAAGGGGGAAAACATTGGGGTGATGCAATATTTGTGAAGTAGGAGTTGAGTTGGGAAAGATAATTACATTGCAGGGTAAGAGTTCATATTTTCATCAGAAAACCAATGAAAGACATAACCTAGATATTATTGCCATGGTTTTCTGGGAAATGATGTGAAGTTTTCTTTGTAATGTTGTAAATCCATTTGTTTGACACCTCAAACTGTGTAAAAGACACTGACTTTAATAAAGGTTCTTTGATTTATATGCAATACAAGATGATGTGGGTTTTGGAATACTGTCTGCAGAATACAATATTTCAGACTTTTTTTCTTGTGAAACCCTCTGTGCCTTTAAATCAGAGTTTGAGAACACATCTGTCATCTCTTCTGTGTTAGAGAGAAGTATTTGCCCCCATCCTGGTCATTTTTCCCATGTATGTACTCTTACAAGGTAAGTCCTTGAACACCAAAAGGGAAGGACAAAAGATACAGGATTCCAAGCATTGTTGACTTACTCACATTAAGCCCTTGTGCTTATTTATTATGGATTCAGTGCTTGATTACCTGCTGAGTGCAGGTAATTCAATTAGATTATGTCCTTCCATGTTCCATCTGTATATGATTCCATGACTCAAATCCTTGCCATTGAGGCTGATAGAAAAATGCCCATTGATTTTAGCAGAATTAAATTCTGCTAGGACCTAGGAGTCAACAGAAATCCCTAAGTAAGACAGAGTTCGTGGTGAAGTGTCCTAATTGCATCTTGTCTGTCTGTCTCTTTTTCCAGTTGTGCAACATACAATGACTGAGTTAATATTTAGAAGGAAATTATTCAGTACCTTTCTAAAAGCCTGTTTTGGCTTTGTGTTACAGAGAGAGGTGCTGGCTGCACTGTTTGTTTATACAAGCCTTTAAAAGCTGTGATGTGAGTTATAAGCTGGTAAGCATTAAAGTGATAGCAAATACTTCATTACTCCTGAAGTATACTTTCTTATGAGAAAGTATGTTTTTATTTCACTGCATACAGTTGAGATTTTCACAAGCATCAGAAGCAAGTTGGGAGTGCATAAGTAGATTGGCATTGTCAGCATCCTAAGTTAAGTAATATTTTAAAATTTAATGACAACTTAGATGGCCTAAAAGACCAGAAATAGATTGCAGTGTCTTTTTTTCTTTTTCATGCAAGCACAAAACGTAGGTCTGTGCAAACGCACACTTCATCTGCAGTGATGGACAGCTAATTTCAGTTCCTTAGGTTCTCTGTTCCAGCAAATCATCATGTGATTTAGCGGAACAAAAAAAAGTAATATATGGACCCAATGGTGTATTGTGAAATGTCATTTATTACCTTCTCACAGAAGAAAAATAATTGCTGCTGGAAATAGTGGATTCTGTCTTTACATTTGAGCTTTGCTGAAGTAAGCTGTGAGGTGAAGTACTGTCAGCTCTGGGCATTGAGTAAGAATCTAAGGTTTTCTTCATAACAGGACCAGGCTCTTTGTCTGGCACCATCCCTACCTCACTGCACTCTGACAATCCAGCCCTCCATATTATGTGATAGCTCAGTGATGTGAAATATTTGTTGCATGAGGTTCCAGCAGCTGCAATCAATCATCTGTGCTGATACAATCAAGCTAAAATCCAGATCTCCAGATACATAAGGCATTAACCCAGCATGACCTTCAGGCATCAAAGTATAAGTAGCCAGGGGAATTCCCAGGAAGCCCCAAGAGCAGATCTGGACATGCCTGTGTGGTGAAACTGTGAACATGTCTGCAGGTGATTACACACAGTTTGAGCACTGGCACCAAGGAATTAGTTTTTCAGTGGGAACTTTGTGATTAACAGAAGTACTTGCATTTCCTAAGGACAAGGATGGATGATGTGGCTTTTAGGTCTGCCTTCTGCCATGACAAGAAAGAATTACCTTCTGTATATCCATGCTTGTACTGACCTCATTGCCTTCTCTGTAACGGCCTGCCGTCATATGTTCCAGTTTCTTAATGTTATCATGGCCCAGATTCATCCTTTCAGCTTTTAGTGGTCTTCAGAATCTCTCTTGTGCTTAGTGTATCTCAGTTTTCCCTTTCTGTTCCAGTCTCTCACAGCTGCATCTGTTCCTACAAATAATTTTTTCCTGTTCTGTCTGGATTAATAATGTTATGTTAATGTGTTAAGTCTTATAGCTCAAATGACCTGTGCAGCAAAAAATGAGCATTTGGCATTCAAATGTTGCATCACGTAAACAGAGGGGCTCAGGGAGGATATTTTATGTAACTGCCTCTTTGCTTGAAGGCTCAGCCTTTTGAACCCCACGTACAGAAATATGTGAAGATAATGGCATTTGGTTGCAATGCTGAACACTTGGTGGGGTTGACATTTTGCCTGCCCAACCTCCAGACTGCTCCCTCCTCGGCCAGGATTCCACACAAGGGTTGGCTTTTGTTTCCCTGATCACATAGCCTTTTTTTTTTTCCATTGGGACTCAGCTTGAGAGTGGGAAGGCAGAAGGTGGCAGGAGCAGTTGATTCCCTATCGTTGCTCAAATCTGGTCATCTCCTAACTGAGTGCTGAACTTTGGACAAACGTTGATTAATGCACAACAAGGACATGCAGTCAGCCCTGAGGTTGCTTAAATTCCTTTTGTAGCCCATCTCCATGAATGTCCCTCCAGCATGGCAGAAAAGCTGAGAGGCAGCAGCAGTATAACTGAATGCTGGAGCTGTCCTTGGGAAGGTAGAGAGACTTCCTGGAGTAACAGAGGTAGTCAGATCTAGGATGTGCAGTCTGCATTGTGGAAAGTCCTAGAGACTCCTGTGTGCATACAGCCCAGGCTGATGCTGCAATGGTTCTGCAATGAAATGGGAGGGAGGGAGGTGAGAGACACAGTAGCCTCTGGAAAGTGTGTTTTTGCCTTTCAGGATGTTTTGCTTCAGAGGACAACTGTGCTAAACCTCTGTCTTGTTTGTAATGGATACGAAGGTACCTGAGGAAAAATTAATAATGGGGAAAGGATTAGTACTTGGTAATAAGTGGTACAACAGTGTCCCTCTTTCCTGCAGCTGGAAGCAGAAATTCATGTCCATGGCCAGTTCATGAAATCTGGGAGCTGTCTTCAGTAATGAAAGTGCTGCATTAGTAGAGCTTTTGATGAATTCCTAAAAGGAAGTAAATGCTAATGATATGCAAAGCACTGATAGGTTTGGTTTCCTCATTGATGGGGGAGTGCAGTGTAAGCTTTTCCCTGTGAGCTGGTATTCTTTGAGATTGGAGCCATGATCAGTGTACTTAATTTCTTCTGCACTTGAGAACACTATTAAACTTCTCTTGGAAAGGAACAGGACTCAGCTTGCCAGATCATCTCTTACCTTTCCCTCCTGTAATTTCAGATGGTGGAACCAGTGCTACAGAACTATTGCTCTGTGGTTTGTATTTCCAAGCACCAGCTGATCCGAGAGGGGCAGGAAGGGTCTCTTTTTTTTTTTTTTCAGATTTACCTAATTACAGCTTTTCTTATATACCTCCTTTTTGTATTCCTGAAATAGATTAAACACTCCAGATGAAAAAAAACCAGCTTTTTTTGGTCCCATCTCGGTATGTTTATATTGCAGCTTAGCTAAAGCTCATTGAATTATTTCCAATAGCCAAAAGACTGTTCAAAAACTGCTGTCCATGTGTTTCTTTTCATCGTTGTTTGAATGGTCTTTTTTCAATTCCGTGGACCTTGTTCACTTCTGACATTTCGTTAAACTGTTAGAGGAAGTTGAGATTAGTCAGGTCATTTCAAATCAACACAGCAAAGTCATTCAGCTGCAATATGAGGGGAGGAGAAATGCCTACACATTGTGTTCCAGGCTAGATGCTAAATGCCACACCAAACAGCAACATTGTCCCCACTGCCCAGCTGGCTTCATCTCTTGGAGCTAAAGGAGATTGTATTATGAAATTATCACAGGGCATTCACATTACAGGCTGGTTGTGGGAAGGGAGGGGAGGTTGTTTGCTGGTGTTTTGTTTATCTCCTCAGTGAATACCTAGTGTTTTGTGTAATAAGAGCCCAAGTCAGGTTCCCAAGTTAGTGTAAGCAAACTCAGGGACATTTCTTTGCCTTCCAGCATAAGAGGAGTTCCAAGGTGTCTGGGCTGATACAGAGTGGCAGAGACAGTGAAGATGGTTCCTCCTGATGATTTGTGCATTTGGAATTTGGACGAGCTCATGTTCGTTCTGCATGTCTTCTCTCATAGAAGCACAGCACTCTTTACTCAGGGGAAGCTAAATCTCACTCACCCTGTCCGTAGTCCTTGGGCTTGAGAAGGGAGGATTTGCATAACTGAAGTCCTCTGTTATGGAAATATAGCTGCTATTTTGGGTGCAGCCGGATTCACAACAATGGGCAAAAGATCATATCCTGCCTTTGTGAAACTTGCCCTGAGCAGCTCACTCTTGACTGCGGTGTCCCTGAGACTGGATTTATTAAGCACTTAAAATCACATTACTTTATGATGCCACCAACTCCTTGTTTTTACAGTGTTAGTTCGAGTGTTATCTTTTCTCTCCTCTTGGAAAGTCATACACCAAAGGAGTGAGAAGTTAGGGGTAGACTCTATAGCCAAAGTCCAGCTCGTTGTGATTTCTTCTCTGAATAATTAGTTGGTACATCAAATATGTAACAGAATTTGCTATTCTTAATGAAGTGTTGGTTGGGTATGTGTTGGATTTTTTAAAACTGATTGGTCTGGCCTAAAACAATGTTGTTTATGAAAATATGAAAACAGTGCGTTGTGACTGCATGTACTGTTCCAGCTCCTATTCCAACAGAGGAAACCAAGTTTAGTTAAAGAATAACAGAAGAGGAGAGTCTTTGCACTCTGAGTGCATTTGTTTATACTACAGATGACACTTACTTTCTGCAGGCATCCAACTACCCCATCACAGCAACTGCAATAAATGATGGACTAGAGCTTCTCTAGAAATAAATTCTTACCTAAAGGTGCACGGGTTTTCATTCCTTTCCTGCCTGTTCTCATAGATAACTTGGATGCCCCAATGAGCCCCTTACAGACACGTTTATTCACCTGATTTGCACCTTGGTATTAAATTGCCATTTAGTGGCATCAAAGGAGTATGTACATGACCACAGGCTCCTGTGCCTTCCCCAGTGTTTCAAGACTGTCCCGTTTAGTTCCACGGTGAAATCTGCCCACAATCCCCATCTGCACTGGAATGTCTATACTTACCTCTGAGACCAAACTGCAAGTAAACTTCAACCATTGAGTAAACTTGTTAAAAACCTGGCTTCTATGGTTTTATTGTGAGGGCACTGCACCGTTTTCTTTAACACATGACTGAGTCTTTTACCTTCATCCCATGTGTTTATACAGGGAAAATCAGGCCATTGGATGGCAGAATGTTTAAACATTGCATATGCTTCCCAATGCACCCTGACTAAAGCAGGTCTCTTAAAAATTAATTTGATAAAATGGTCTTCTGTGTTGAATCAGGGATAGGAACACATCAGCATCGCTTTATCCGGTATGTGAAGTGTCTGTAAAAAAGTCACTTGGTAAGATCCATAAGAAAGACAACTGCAAAAAGTGAAGCTTTAAAAGTCATCAAAATGCACATAAACAAAATTTTCTGGCAAGGGCAACCTAGACCTCTGGCTTACTTGGGATGGCTGCCATCAATAGGAATCTTTCCCTTTGCTTTCAGTGGGCACTGAGTCAGCCTTTGGAGAAGTTGCTTTTGAAAAGATTTTGGCAGTTAGGAGAAGATTCCATCAGAAACAGCAGGACCTAGCTTTCCACGCAAGGAGCTGGGTACGCTTCAGCAGCTATTACTCAGATGCAGTTGGACCTGCATCACAGTTTACATGCTGTATTGTTGAGTGTGAAATATCAAATAGACCTTTAAAAAACCCACTGAAAAGGTGAGCACCAAACCAAAACACAGAACGTAAGTGGGAAGTACAATCCACTTTGGTTTTTGGGGGCTGGTGTGTTTTCTGGTTTGGTTTTTGGTGCAGCAATAACTCGTGCAGGAAAGAACAACACCTTTGAAGTACCCCCAGTTGGCTATTTCATCCCAGGATGGATCTTGCTTTTTTTTTTGCTTTTTTGACTCCTTGGGAAAAGATTTACTGTCGCTCTGGGCCTTGTGTGTAGTTGAAGTGTGGTCCCCTATGTACTTGTTCTTTGCGTATTGTTTGTCAGCAGCATTTCTCTGTGGAGTATTTTATAGTATTGAGCCACACGGAAAGTATGCACCAAGCTGAACCTGCTAAATTTGGTGAATAATCCTTTGTGTGTAGATGCTGTCATGTATTTCTGGGGAAGAAAAAAAAGCCACTAAGGGCACTCTGTCCTCTTCAAAAACGCTTGTAAGGAATGGTCCCAGAGCTTTAAAAGATCCTCCCTTTTCTAAGTGCTGTGTGAATTTCCATGAGGTTCACTACTCTCTTTACTGACTAGAGCCACAAACCTCAAGCCAGCTGGAGAGGAGCTGTGAACTTTTTTGACCAGGTTTATTTTAAAATGTTTAGCCAAAGTATATATAAAGTCATGGAAGAGTCAGAACTCCATTTTCTGCCATCTGCTTCTCCTTCAGGCCCATCACTTGTTCATTGTATCACACTACTTTTTAGGGTAACTAACCCAGTTTTGCTGCAGCAACTACCAGCTGCCCCTCTGGCACTCCCAATGAGAGTTCTTCTTCAGCAGGTGAATGCATAGATGTGTAGTCCATCAGGTATCTCTGCAGAGGAGCCACTCACCTGTGCAACTCAAGCAGGAAGAGTCTCTTTGGGGGCCTAAAGACACAAGCAGTCACATTCTGGTGCTGACCTGTTTAGAGGGGGCACCACTGGATGTGTCTGACACACAAATAACATGCATCTCCCTGCTGTTTCTTGAACCCCTGTAGTACTCTTTAGTCATGAAGTTTGCCTGTGCTGGGCTGTGATCAGTTGCATCATGAGCCACCTTGAAACCCAGTCCACCCAAGAGGATAAGAATTTGGTGGTAGTCAGCTTGACAGCCTGGCTGTCAGAAATGGAAAAACATCATGGTTCTAGCTCTAAGGGTGTTGAGCTCATGTTGTGTGATGGCCTGAGCAAATTCAAGAGGTGCATTTCACACTGGCAATATAGGGGAGGGAATGTTTGAGGATGGGCTGGAATAGTGCAGGTACAGCGACTGCTGCTCCAGGCTATATCCAGTTTCCAGCCGTTCACGCCTGAGGGTGGTGTCATCCAGCTGCCAAATACATCATTACTGCTAAAGCTGGTATAACTCTGTGGACTGCTTTGCTGTTCTTACTTTGGGAACTTTTCAAAGGGGATAAAATGCTTTACTGAGCACACCAAAGGTGTAGAAGAAATAATAGGAAATGAACATAAGAAAGTCATGCAATAGCAAAAGCTACCTCAGGACACGTGCAGTTACACCCAAAAAGCAAGAGGTGTAGAGACAGAGGAAAGCATTGTGTCATTGTTTCCATCTTCACAAGAATGTTAGTGAGATACTCCCAAGCTTCACCAAGCTCTTGCTTCAGCCAGATATTCAAAAGTAGTCTCAGTCACTACATACTCCTGTGGAGCAAGGTTGGAACTGTAAAGCTATGAGTGAATGACCTCAGCACAGGAGAACTGATTTTTTTCAAAAAAATTCTGCAAGTAGGGCAGTCAAACATGCAAATCCATCATACACTATGCTTGTGCAGCTGATACCTGCTCAGTGTCTTAATGGTTCCATATTAGACTATAAACCTTATGAAACAAATGGAGTATGTTACTTATAAGGCTGTAGGCAATACAGTATGAAAACTCATTCTCCTTAATAAATTATTTCTATGCTTTTAAAGGGTTGGGTCCTCAACCCTATGTATTTTTATTTGCTGATATTAAATGAACCTCTCTCAGAGGAGACAGATTCTGTTGGCTGGTCCCTGCTCACAGCTCTGAAGGCCAACATAGCATTAAACAAACTGAAACAATCTGAACTTTGTAGACTTTTTATGCTGTGAAACAATTATTATAGAAATGACATTTAAGAGTGTCATTTTTTGCTTTCAAGAGTTTTGGAGTAGTTGTTCTTTTTCAGTTTCAAGATGACCAAATAGTTCCAGTAATTTCTGATCTCCCTGCCAGTTTATTATTAGTGCAACTGGCTACAAACCAGCTGACTGATGTCAGTCTCATAATAAAGAATGACAAAGCTAGACAAGGGTCCCATGAGAAACTGAAGAAGGAGGATCAAACACAATTGTAAATCTGGTCAAGAGACTACAAGGTCTCTGGCAAAGGTTTTACTGTTTTTTATAGCACTAGTTATTCTGCAGCTTTCATTTCTTTTCCTTTCCCAGGTAAGTCCTGTTGCATCGTTCTCTGTTTTGTTCTTTGGTTGTTTGGGGTTCTTTAATATCATGTAATGGAGTACATGAATATCCTTATGTAATGTGAGTGCATAACTTCATTTAATGTGACTCATTAATACATCCCACAAGGTAGAGCATCCCTAATTATTTGCTGTGTTGCCAGCTGTGATCTTAGGTTTGTGTCTTGCAGTTATATAAATGACTCATATTTGTGAAGGAAAGCCATGTTTTCCAAGGCTGCAATGGCAGTTTTTCCAGCCATTGTGTGCACAGAAGCGTGGCTGCACACACCCAGAGCTCTCCAGTCTTCAGCAAACCTAGTGGATCCTGTCAGCTGCAGAAACAGAAAAAAGTGTTAGGATAAAAGCCACCCATGGCCTTCCTTCATCTTTCAGTACCTGTGTTCTCGACTTGATCTTGCCTGATTATGGAACTAAATTTTTAAGAGTGATGTTGTAGAAAGGTCATTGCAAAAATAAACAAGAACAATTGCAATAAATCTATCTGGATTATTTGAGACAGGACTAAACCAGATTATAATATGGTTCTCTTGGACTTCTTAGCTGTAGGTCTAAAAAGATAACAGATTTAGGTTGCTCTTCATTATTATGTCCAATTTTTACTGCCCTGTCATTGAGGTTAGGTTCTTGGAGGGGGAGTTATATCTCCAAGAGTAAGATCATCATCATCATCATCATTGCTAAAAAATCAATTGTGATCTAGCCAGCAAGAATGCTATAGGGAAGGAAACACTGTAGGAAATACTGTGGGGAGTTACTCACTTCAGTCTGAGTTGCAGGGACATGGTTTGTCACTCTTCTCACTACAGCCAAGAAAAGCTTACACATTTTCCATGTTTACATCTGAAGTCCATTCAAACTGCACTTACCTGAGCTGTCCCTGCCATCCAGTACAACATACCCTGCGAATCAGTACATCTCCACAAAAGACTTCTAGAACTCCACATGCATAAAAGAAGTGTTTTTAAGAAAATTTGACCCTCAATAGCTGCTTTTATCTCATTCTTTCCATGACCTGAACTGTATCTTTACTGTCATCTATGTTACTCTGCTGGTGATAAAAACTTTCCAGCCTTCAGGCAGTATGAATATGTAAAGCATTCCACCAGATTCAAATACCACCTTGCCTCAATGCAAACCTACAAAGGTGGTTTTCCAGCACACATTAGGCAACACCTAACCTTTGGAAAATTCACTGTATTTCAACAGACTTGTGATGTGCTCTGGGAGAGATTCAAACTTGACTCCTTCAAGCCAGACTATAAATGCCATTAAATTGCCTTTAGGATACAGTGTTTTATTTCCATATTTCTACATGGTATGAAACAATCACATTTACAGAGGGCAAGAGTTTTACTAGGAAGGCACATAGAGCCTCATGATGTCATTTGTTGAAGGAATCCACCAGTAAGCTAAAAGGAAAGAAAAACAAAACACAGAGGGTTTTGCTACTCTTCCTTCATACTTTTTATGTCACTTAAGGATCAGAGAAGACCCCAAATTTTTGATTGCAGTCTGGTTTATTACTTTTTGCAATTTTAACGGATTGGACTATGATCATTTCAGTCCATGCTCAATGCTGTTAATTGTTCATTATTATTACCCTTTCCACTAGTTCATTTGTAAGCTGCAGTGAACACCCACATAGGTCAAGATTTCTGAAAGGCTGAAATGCCTCTTGTTGGTAGTAAGACCCAGGAGAGAAAAAAAGAGAACTGAGGGAAATCACCATGGAGGAGGATTACTTCAGGGCTTGTGGAGTAGACAAGTTATTTTACTCCCTGGGGTCAGTGAATCCCTTCATGTCAGTATGGCTGACGCCTGTACTTGTCATTTCTCCACTTTAACCTTCCTCCTCACCTTTCCACATGGTTCTCTGTACCTGTTAAGAGCTGGTCAAAGTGCAAGGAGCATCCACAGGAAAGGACATGTAGCATTATTATGTAATATTGTAGCATTAGGTACTGAAAGCAACAGAAAGTATATATGGAGTAATGCTCCCTTCCAGCTTCCTGTTCTCTCTCCTTAACTCAGAGTCCAACTCGCAGAGCTGAATGCCAATCCACCTGAAAACTGATGTAATCAGCTGGAAGGGCACAGAAATGCCCTTCTAGGTAAATGCCCTGCCCGTCTTTATACATGGTCGTCAGGTCAGACATTAATTATACTCTGCTATCTGTAAGAGGACACTGATGGCTACAATGAATTGGGACGTTTGTTTTACATCTGTTTGTAATGACAGAGGTTCCAGCTGCACAGTGGTCTCCTAGCTCTGAACTGGGGCAGTGGTGCTATACTGACTCAGAGGGAGGTGTGCCAGCAGCACCACTGAATGTGCACTACATGTAATACAGAAGGAAATTTGGACAGCAACTTGTTACAACACTGTTTTGGAAATGCATGAGTCACTGTGTTTTTGGAATCTGAACCTTTCTCAGCGTGTTTTTGTGCTAGATATCCTGTCATGTCACTTGAGAAAGCCTGAAGGACCTATGCTGAGTTAGTTTGTGCAGGATCTTCATATCGGAAGACTCAATCCATCTCTGTCACCTTTCGTCCTGTTTCAAATAAAACCCAGAATTCAATCCAGTATTTTCTTCCATTGTGATTCACAGTAACTTCTTCCTTCATTAGAACAATCCACTGAGTCTCTCACCTGTGCTGCAGAACTGACTGATTCTCTGATGCTTTCAGATGAGATCCCCCACTTCCCCCACACCACTCCACACCACTGCATACAGTACCCCTCCACTGTTCTATTGCAAAGTGTTTCTTGCAGGACTAGACACTAACACTGATAAAATCACATATGCGCTCTGCAGTAACTAAAAAGCATGCCAGGGGATGCCTCTGCATATCCTTTGCTTCTTTTCTCCTCTTCTCCCACTCAACAGTTGTTTCTGTCTCCAGAGCTGCACCTTTGTATCTGCAGCCTTAGGATCCAGGCAGGACACTGAACTACACTGATGATGGCAGAACATCTCTCCCTCTAACCAATGCCCTCAACTGTCTACAACACCTTGGGATTTTTTCTACCTGTTACGGTAAAATCTAGCACTGAAGTGAATCATCCTCCTCCTATAAACCTATTAAAATATGTTTATTTAATCTGATAAATACAGGTATGCACATGCACACACAGACTCATTCACTCTCTCATGAGACATTTGAACACAGGTGTATTCTGAATTATATAAAAATATAACAGGAAAATAAACAGGAAAAATCAACATGGTTATCCTCAAAGCAGGCTGCAGACAAATTGGAAGTTTCCCATCTTGCAAACAATTACATGTGGGATTGGATTGAGCATTTGAGCAAACAAGTGTCAGTAGAGATGAGAAAGATCAAAGAAATACAGTTAGGAAGGGTCTCAGCTCAAGACTGACAGCTCTGTGGGGATGTCTATCCTGAGTCTGATTCACTGAGTCTTCGATGCTTAACAGGCCTTTTAAATATCCGCACTTTGGCATATTCGCAATGTCTAGGACTCAGCCCTGGAGGCATCTACAGGCACCCTGGGGTCATGAAAGTGCTGGGAGCCTACCTTTCAGGTGAGAGATGCAAAAAGTTGGGTTTCTCCAATACTTGTCACCTGCTGATTCCTGGTGGAGCAGGAATAGTGAACATGCCTAGCTGTCCCTTGAATCACAGCCAGGAAGCAGACGGGTTATGTCCTGCCCACGTCCGGCAATAAAACTCTGGGATGGGAGATTTGGCAAGCTGGAGTTCCCCCTTCTCTTCCGTAGCACATGTGAAGCAGACTTACACCAAAAGATACAATCTCTCCAAGATCCTCCTAACCACCAGCCTTACAGAACCATTTCTTTCAGTTGTCTCCAGCTGTGATGAAGTCAAGTGAGTTCTCTGTCACATAGAGTTGAGCCTGATTTTTAAACAGGTCTCAGGGTTTTTTTCAGATTTTATAAAACTTGTCAATATTTTTTTAAACAAGGACAGTACAAACGACTTGATAGAAAACAAACCATACCGTGGACATGCTTAGCAGATGTAGTCTTAAAATTGCATTGCATCACACACATGTTGCTTTTTAATAGCATAACATGTTTTATAGACCTGCCTTAACTTGCTCTGTGACCCCTCCCACTTCTTCCTATAGTTTTCCTCTTAGATTTTATTCAAGAAGCAGAGAAACACGGTGTGAAAACCACTCAGAATTTAAACCTATTCACAGTCACAAAAGTTTTATAAGGCTACAAGTACCTGGGCAACAAAAATCATGTTCAGACCTGGGAACTTCTGCCAGCTTGCTGTGGCTCCTCCAAAATAAGTTCGTTTGTCACAAGCCTTGTGGACTCTTAAGCAAAACAACAATCAGATTCCCGATCAGTGACTGCAGCACATACCCTCTGCCAGCCACTGAGTCTAGGATGGGATGCTCCCCATTTGGCTGTTTTTATCAATTGCATGGCTTTTTTAAGCCTCTTCGTTGCTTAAGGCATGCAAAGTATGTACAGTGTGTGTGTAGCCTGATCAGAGATTATGATTTGTGAGTGTAATAATAATTGCAGCATTAGAGAAAGAAACAAAATAAATCTGCACCCTGAATCTATACCCATGACAGTAGTATCTGTGATGTTTCTGAGATTTGTCTTCACAGTGGCTGTACCTGCAGTATCTCCACCCGACAGAAGGGAAGGACACATGGTGTGCATTAGCACATGGCTGGCATTCCCATTCAAGACCAAGCTCCTTGTAAGTCCACACCAACTCTTTATTGACTCACAGTCTGATGCAAGCCCATGTGTGCACCAGGAAGGGAAACCTAACAACACTGCAATGCCTTTTGTGCCTGAAAACAAACCCCTCCTTCCCAGACCTCACCACCACTTAACTCCGTGGCATTGTATGTTCTGAGTCCTCACTCCTCCAACGTGGCTAAAAAAATACGGACCTATCTGCAGGGACATAAGCAATCCAACCAGGCTCTCTGGAAGTCTGACACTCTTCTTCCTCACTTCTTGCTAACACAATGCACAGCAAAGCAGCATTATGTTATCTACTAGCCTCGTACTGGGAGGGTGATAATTCGGGGGCATGGTCACAAGTTTTCTTGTTTTTTTTCCACGTATGAATTTCTTCTGCATGTCTGTGTTCCCTTCTGAAAGCTTTCAAAGGCTGAAAAGTTAAAATAACATAGATTGGGTTTAGTGCAGTGCACCACATATTGTTTCTATCATGTGAGAATTGCTTAACCATGGTACAGTTCAGCAGCACAATTTATTACAAACCTTGGAAATCATTTCAGGAGCCCAAGGACCTCATGGACCTTGGACCAAGTTTCAGCAAACTGCTCAGATGTGCAGTCACTAGGCAGATGTCTGGAATCGTGTTTTTGCACATTTATCTGCTAATGCAAACGTCCCAATACAAATATTAACACTCAAAAGCATTATGTGGATTTTAAACAATTCCTGGAAGAGTTGGGTCCCATAAAAGTTATTCTGACAGATATAATCCTTTTCCTCTCCTTTGCCAAGTGCTTGCTCTGACTACAGGAGCCAGAGCACATCAAGTGAGACTCCTGCCTGCTTCCACTGCTTCTGGTGCTCCAGACACTACAACATCTCTGCCCAGTGCTGACTTCACTCTTATCTTGTTATTATTCTAATTGGGAAAGAAGCAGCAGTGTTGAAGGGAAAGATAAAACAGGAGATAAGAGGATATTTTTATGCTTTCTTCTCCACGGATGACTCATTTAGGACAGGTTTATTCCTTGTCTCTCTGAGGATTAATGCCTCGAGGAGAAGAGCAGCAAATTTAGGACTCTTTTTGCTGCTGTGGAAAACAGTTCTTTCTTTCACCCTGCTCTGTGAGGCAATGGCTGTGAGTGTGTGCAGCACACAGCCACAATTGGCTCCAATCTTACTGGGGCCTCACAGTATTAGCGTAATAAAAGTAAATACCAAGTGGTCAGGGCTTAATTATAATCTAGACGTTCTGTGCTCTGGCAATAGATTACAGGAGACACTGACTTGTCCTTTAAGGCACTGAATCTACTGTTGGCAGGGTGAATCCCTCTGAAGGGACAAAAGGCAAAGCGAAATCCCACGTTTCCTGTCAACGTGTAGGATGCAAACTAAGAGGAAGTAACTGAAATCTCTGTGTGTTGGAGCAGCTCCAGCTGTGGCTTTTTGCGTTCAACTCTGATGACTATTTCAAGGAGACAAATACTGTTTTATAGAAGATGGAGAGGCAAATGCTTCCATTAGATAATGGTTGTATTAAGACCCAAATCCTCACATAATGCTTTGAAGAGGGATTCTGAATAATTAATGTTGCAGTTATCTGTTGATCTCTTCTCCTACACTCTTAATTGTGTTTTGAGCGGGAACTGCCCCGATCATGCTCTGTGAAAAAACAATTCAGAGGTTCAAGAAACATGCTCCACAATCAGTACCAAAGCAGGTTTCCTGTTACTTGATTCTAGGTTGTGGGTTCTGGTGACATTTTGTCTATTGTTATTTCACTTTCAAAGCCCCCTCATAATTTATTTTTGTATTTGCAACTGTTTATGTGCTAAACTGTTGTAACTGCATTATATCAGTGCAGGGAGACACATCCAAGGTTGCATTTTATCCTGTATAATGATAGTGTCTTAAGAAAACAGCAACAACAAAGTGCTATGAGTGTGTGAATAAATTTCATCAGATCTGTGACACTAGGAAAAAAAAGTCACAAGTTTATGGAGCTCAAACAAAAGTAACACTGGAATCTGTAACAGCATAATACTATGACTAAAAATGTTGCAAAAGGTCCACTACAGACATATTTCCACAGCCCTTCTGGTTATATTGGCTTGGACTTAGCTTTGGAGTGTAGTATAATATTCATATGACTTATGAGTATTATAGTGGCTCAACTCACTGAGTCAGGAAATGTATATAGTAATGGACCATCAGTGTTTTGAAGACTTTCTAACATAAATGAGGATGTGTGGAACTGAAGGGGCAGCAGTCAGGCAGTTCATCTAGCTAGCAGCATCACAAGCATTGGGCCAGCAAAAACACTTAGATCTACCTCATCAGGTCTCTCTGCTTCTGCCTGCTCCCATGCTGTACTTCTAGTGGTACTTCTGCTGGTATCCAGGCCATCCTGAAGTGCTACAGGACTAAGAGCTGCTGCCTGGCAATGGTTTCAGTGCAGATTGGTGTCTAAAACACAGAGTTTCAGGGTGGGACTGCTGCTGACAACCAAGAGCAGACACCTTAGCTGCTGCAGTTGGAATGCACAGCTTTGATCAGCCAGTGAAGCACAGGGAGATGTACCTGGAAGAGTTTCAATGACACACATTTTCCTTCAAGCTTATCTCCTGTCTGCTGAAATGGATACGTGGATATTCAAACATACACAGAACCAGGCACAGGAGGCTGTTACTGCTTTAGGTGTGTGATGGGTCAAAGCTGCATGCCTTTAATACACCATTGGCAAATTCTTCACCATGCAACTGGTTTACCCTGTTGAAGTTCATCTCTTGAGATGAGCTACTGCTGCCAGAGTTACCTCTGTTTTGCTAGCTGTTTTGACTGGAAAGCATGAGTAAGAAGGGAAAGAAAAGGGGAAATCAGAAGCCAGAGGACACAAATCCCGTAGTCCCTAAATCACTGCAATTTGCAAGTAATCATGAGACTTTTAAATAAAAGTTTCACTCAGACATGAACATTTTGTGAGTGCCCTTGAGATACTCTTCTCTCAGAATCTCTTATTGCTTCAGAGCAATATATGTAATTGAAGCAAATAATGAAATCCAGTAAAGAGTGAACAGAGACAGCTTCTTAGTTTTAAGGCCAACCGGTAGAGCATAGCTGATGGCCACACAGCTGCATTTTCTTCCTATTGGAGTAGCATGGCTGCATGCAAAACTGCCACAGGGAATGCTCCCTGGCTTGTAGGAGTTAGTTCTGAACAGCACCATTTGTGAGCTAACACATAAACACTACAGACCATCATGTGCCAGTACCTGTTTTGTGTGTGCTGGTCCCACTTAATTAACTTGTGTAGACCTAGCCTGAAGTGTTTTTTCCAGAATATGCTATATGACCCTATGAGGCTGTATGATACATGCTATTAAATGTATACAAACAAAGCCATATAATTGGGTTTTAATGCATTTTCATTCACTACATGGACATGAATATTAAATTTATGTTATTATGCTGTCTGGTGAGGTCTGCTAGATTCCTTATTTCTGTGGCTAATCATTAGAAATAATCTGTCTTTTCTACCAGAACAGGTCTTTTGTTGAAACACCTCTGTAACTCTGACCTAAAACTGAGGGAGCAGAACCCTTCATGTATCTGTATCTGCACTGGCTCAGGAGCCAAGGATTGGAGAGCCATAGGTGACAATCTCAAGCCAGCCTGACAGCAGCAGTTTTTTTGTGAACAGACAGCATGGTTCAAGAGAGATGTGGGGGGTGATGTTCCCAAACAAGTGTTACCTGTATTTAAAGGAAAAAGAATTAAAGGAGAGAAGACATTTATTAGAAACATAAAATGTTCTTTATTTCTCACTGCTCCCCTATTAAAAAATAAACCAAAAAATACCAAAGCAAACAAATACAAGACATAGGAGCAAAAGAAAGAAAACCACTAAATGGCCAAACCAAACAAAAGAAGAGATAAGAGGCTAAGATATTTTGGTGGAATCTAAATTCTGTTTCCTGAAACATTCTGTGCCTGCTGATTTCAGGTCTCTACACTGCCCCATAGCAGAGTGTGTAATTTTGTAACAGGCAAATCCTGTTCCTAGGACAAATGTTCCAAGACAGATTCAGGAGGGCCATCTTGGCAGACTTTCCTCCTTGTCTTCTTACGTAGGGCTTACTGCATGAATGGGGTTTTGGCAGATAAAGTCAAAATAACCACACAAAGGTATTGCAGAGTCTGAATCTGACAGAACATTACAAACAAGTCTGACCTTTTTAATCTCTGCTATTACTAATGTATTTTGCAGAGTTACACTGTGCACACTGACCATCTTTGAACACACCAAGTCATGATTCAGGTCAAGCCCATCAACCTCAGGACTGTGCAACAGTTCCCAGCAGCAGATGTTTAGTGGGAGTTTAAGAAAGAGGCCCTGAGGAATGATGTGTTCCTCAGGAGACCTTTCTAATTGTGGGAAATCAGAAGTTCTGATATTTCTGAAACTATCAGGATCCACTTTCTAACAGAGGATCTATCCTCCATGAATTCACCTAGTGCCTCTCAGCTCCCTTGTAATTTTGCTTGCCTCAGTACCCTGAGGCTAAGCATGACACAGTATTCTCATGTAACAGAGTCCTGTTTTCTGACACCTTATAGATGTTCTCCCTAGTTCTTACCGGATACAAAGTGGTGAATTCTTACTCATGATTTTCTAGATCTGCACTTTACAAATCCTTTTCCTCTCCCGTCATTCCCTTTCAGTGTTGAATAATCATGTTCTGTTGCTTCTCCTATCTTGAAGCTATTGTATACAAGTTCTAAAAATGCTCACTTTTTTGCCTTCTTTTGTGCTCTCACTGCTTCTCCTTACCCATTTTGATGTGGAATTGCTGGCATTCAGGAATGTGTCAAAATGATACATGTCAGATTGCTCTCAATGCCTTTCCTAATAGCATTCCCAGTGCTCTGGTCAGCCTGGTGTTCTCCCCACTGAGCACCCATAGGATGGATTCCCAGAACTATCCACTGTGACCCTCTCATCCTTTTCCTGAGTGATTACAGCTCATTCAGAGCTATTGACTCCCACCCCAGATCAAGCTATACAGACACAAGCCTGGGAAAGTCCTGACATTTACCAAAGCTGCTGGTCTGTATGAATGTTAGCTGCAGTTAAGAGTCCTATTGGGTCAGTGTAAATTAACTATCACACAAGTACCACTACAGACTGATGATAAACTTCCTGAGATCTATCCTAGTACACACAAAACGTTGGAGAAGAATGGGAAAAACACTGAAGATCACAATTTCTAGAAGAACCAAAAAAAACCAAAAACACGAACAGGGCTGTAACTTGGTCTTGGTGTTCACTGCTGCTCACTGCTCTCAGTTAAACAAACAAAAAGGTACAATTAAACACAAACAAGCAGACAAACAAAACCTAAATAACCATACTAAACAAGAGAAGAGTTGAGAGGAGAAGATGTTGAGGAGAGTCTAAATTCTAGACAGTAATATTAGACTAATTTAACATATACATTTAAGGAAGGAGTATGAGTCAATATAACTTATGAGCTTTGTCTACTGCCTTCATTTTTATTTGGGTCCAAATATGTTCTTTAGCACAGACCCCACTGAGCATATCAGTAGCTCTGATTTCACATCCCTGGGTCACTGTGGTGGCTAAGAGTAGTGGATATCTAAATGACTTGCTGTGAAGAACAAGTACCAAGCAAAGCCCACACAGAAAAAAATGCCATGAAGTCAGAACATATTATGAAACTGTTACACTGTCAGGAGAAAATTAAATTTAGAGACTCTGATATTTGTGCTGCATAGTTGAAAACCCCCAAACCTCCATCTGATGCTGAACATGATTTCTATTTGTGTTTATAACCAACCAACATCCACCCCCTCAAGATGCTCCAGATGCTCTCTAATCCAGCACCATGAGTTTGCCATTTCTCCCACCCTGGGCTCTGTTGCTGCTGCAGATACTCCATTATTTGTTAAAAGTGCTTAAGCATGCAGAGGTTTTTTCCCTCCCTCTCACTTCAGTTTACACCAAAACATCCTTTATGTATGAAATAACAACATATCTGAAGATGCAGTACTTCTGCTAACACAACCCTTGCATAAATGTAGGGTTTTGCTAATCTGAGTAGTAATTCAGGCTGAAAGTGCTTGGGCTGGCATGCTTCCATGGTTAATACCTGCAGCACTTTGAGGGCCCAGAGAAGCCTTCTGAGAGCCTGGAACTGTGCAGTGCTGTCCTAATCTCTCCAACTGTGCTCGACTGGGGTTTTCCAGGGCACAACAAGCCTAGCAGTGGGAATAGGGTTGCAACAGCAAGGCTCACATCCCTTGTGCAATGGAAAGTCTGGAGAGGAACCAGTGACTGCTTGCTTTCCTGAATTCTGGCAGAAGATTGCAGAGATGCCTCTTGCCTCAGGCAAACTAGGTCTCAAGGGTGAAACAGAGATGTAGAAACTGCAAGACAATAAAGGGTGATTAATTTCTCTCCATGAATGCTGTGCTCCTGCAGCCCAATTTCCAGGTGTAATCACTATCTTGGTTACATTCTTCTGGGAAGAGATCCATTTAAATAACTGCAATCTCTTCGGTCTCTAATTTACTGGCTAGGGGTGTGGATCAGGGGAGCTATTTGCTGCTTAGCCTGAGCGAGATTAGCTCGTTGCTTTTGGGTTGACTAGAGCAATTATGGCAATTGTGTGTGGAATGTTTGCATTGCTTTTCCTCTGGTTTTTCTAACCATCTTGCAGTTTTGGGGATGTTATCTGCTCCTGATTTAAGACCTTGTGAACAATCCCCTGTTTTGTGAGGAGCAGAGCAGATTGCACACTTTTCTTTCAGCAGCAGTTCTCACAAAGATAAGCCCAGATTTCCTCGTTGCCACGTTGTGCTCCAATTTCTTCCATTACTTCATGCATTTTAAGACAAAAGAAGTTTCTGTCTCCACAAAACCATCCCAGAATACTTTCACAGGAAAATCCACAATGTAATTTACACCAAATTTACAGAAATCAATAGTTTTAATCTCTAGAACTGCCCGTTTTGACTTGTAGCTGGGATGATGCATTGAGAATAAATCAAGATCTTCTGTATAGGTTGCTAGGTAAAGCTTTCTTGTACACTCTATATGGAATCATTTCAAGTACCTTTTTAGACAGCACAGTTGAAGGTGCAAGTGCATTTAGCGAGGCATCTCCACCTCAAGAACTTGTCTCCCTTGCTGATCTGCCAAACCTGTTATTTGGCCTTTAGGATATAATACATAGTGAAGCTGTTTGCAGAATTAGAGGGTGGAACACAAGAGAAGTGGTAGAAAACTTATGCCTGGTGCTCTGAGTGTGGGAAGCACCGCTCATCCCACCTGCAGTCACCTTGGACAAAACACAGATGTGCTCCATGGCAGGAGTGACACATCTGTGCCCAGCAGCACTAACAACACTGGTGAATAAAACTGTCGGTTGAAAATAAATTTAAAATGTGGTTAAGCAGAAAACGTTTTTTCTTTGCATCGGTGTTTTCTTTAAAAATAAAAGCTTTTAATGGGGAAAAAGACTTAGGTTGGGTCAAAATGCTGCTTTTTCAATGGGTTTGCAATTTTCTTCTGGAGGTAGAAACAGGTTTTTCCTTGTTTGAGGGTACTGGGGGGCATTGGGAGGAACTGGGGAGCACTGGGGGACACTGGGTGGATATTGAGGGACACTGGGGGACAATGGGAGGATACTGGGGGACATTGGAAGGATACTGGGGGACACTGGGGGACATGGGGACACTGGCACTGACCCCTCTGGAGGGCACTGGGCAGCACTGGGGGACATGGGGACGCTGGCACTGACCATTCTGGGGGGCACTGGGAGGCACTGGGCAGCACTGGGAGGCACTGGGCAGGCACAGGGAGGCACTGGGAAGCACTGGATGGCATGGGGCGGCACTGGGAGACACTGGGCAGCAGTGGGCAGCACTGGGCAGGCACTGGACGGGCATTAGGCGGCATTGGGTGGGCACTGGCGGGCACTGGGAGGCACTGGGCAGGCAGTGGATGGCATGAGGTGGGTACTGGGAAGCACTGGGCAGCATGGGGCGGCACTGGACGGCACTGGACGGCACTGGGAAGCACTGGGTGGGCACTGGGCAGCACTGGGCTGGCACTGGGCAGCACTGGAAGGCACTGAGAGGCACTGGATGGCACTGGGTGGCAATGGGCAGCACGGGGCGGGAACTGGGAGGCATTGGGTGGCACTGGGCAGCACTGGATGACACTGGGTGGCACTGGGCCGGCACTGGGAAGCACTGGAAGGCACTGGGAAGCACTGGGCGGGAACTGGGTGGGCACTGGGAGGCACTGAGCAGCACTGGATGGGCACTGGGTGGCACTGGGCAGCACTGGACAGCACTGGGT
>NW_008690637.1:0-230 GCF_000695815.1 Acanthisitta chloris | reverse complement strand
CGGGCACTGGGCAGCACTGGATGAGCACTGGGAAGCACTGGGCGGGCACTGGGCGGCACTGGGTGGCACTAGGCGGGCACTGGATGGCACTGGGAAGCACTGGGCGTGCACGGGGAGGCACCGGGAAGCACTGGGCGGGCACTGGGAAGCACTGGGCGGTACTGGTCGGCATTGGGCGGTACTGGTCGGCATTGGGCTGTACTGGGCGGGCACTGGGCGGTACTGGGCGG
>NW_008690636.1:28414-32107 GCF_000695815.1 Acanthisitta chloris | reverse complement strand
TGTATTATAATAATATGTATTATAATATATGTAAATCTATCACCTTGATGACCAAGTGCCATTAACACTGTAGTTTTGTCCTTACAACACACCTAGCATTCATCTGAGCTTAAGAACAGCAGAATGTTCTGTATTTCACTTGTAAACATGAATGATTAGCTTTGGAGAGTTTGAGAGGAAAAATGTGCCTTGCATTTCAAAATTGCTCAGGAGAAGATTTATGTTGGAGACAGCAGTGCAGTTAGGAACAGCTGTCAGTTTGAAGGTACTGGTAATGGCCTAATCCTTTTCATCTACATAAGTGCTTTTCAGAGTATGTCAATATCGTGTTTGTTCCATAGATGGTGAGACAGCAGCTCCAGAGTTAATGCTGCCTGCTTTTCAGTTGATCTTCTAAACAGTTTTAACTATTTGAGCAGCCAGGGGAAACTGTTTTGGTGCTGATGCTGAATAGTATTTTCAACCTTTAGATACAGTAGCAGGATGTTTTGTTTAGCCCTCTGCATATATTTAAGCTGTAGCCAGTTTAAAACAAACAAATGAACCAACCCCCTAGGGGATAGTGATACAGCTTGTGGCCAAGGGGAGGGAGGTGGAAACCCCAAACCTTCCTGTGGTTTTTGTGTTGCAACAGCAGGTTTGTTTCCTAAGCGAAAATCTTCAAAGAGACTGGTTAACTGAGAGCTGTATATTACAGTATATGTCACGGCATTCAGTCCCACCCAGTTCATGGTTTTATGTACATGTAAAATAAAAAAAAAAAAAAAAAAAAAAAAAAAAAACCAGAAGACAGTTTGTTCAGCCAGGATGTCCCCTGCTGTTCCCAGTGATATCTACATGCAGAAGATGCACTTCTGTTGAGACCTGGATTACATCTAGCTACAGAAGTGGTGAAGGATTTATCATCACAAGTGAAGTATTTTCGCCAAAGATCTGACCTCAAGAAGAGTAAAAACAGGAACATTAAGGCACAGTGTTTGTTTGCCTGTTCAGTAATGTTCCACTTCAGTATCTTTGAAATTCAGAAAGCGTTTCGTATTTTCATCTCTGTATAGTTTTATGCATAAAGAATCAGGGAAGAACTAGGGAGAAAGAAGAAATCAAGTACAGTGAGGAGAATTCTTACAGCTTCTGCATCTACAGCCTTAAAGACATAGTTTAAAGTACATTTCAGTCCCCAAAGCCTGCTTACAGATGTGGGTCTGCGTGGATTCGAAACTCAGCTTGAATGCTGAGGCTGCCTTCAGTCAAATATGTAATTGTATTTAATGTATGCCTCTGTAAAACCCACACATAAGACATCCTGAAAGAAAGCTTAACCCTCTCTTTTTTTTTCTTTTTTTTTTTTTTTTTCTGTTTCTGCAGGAAACTATGCCCCAGACACCAGTATTTTCAAGCATGCTTGGTTCCAGTTGTAGTGGGCAAGTGCAGCCAGACATGGGAGAGAGATGTGTGGACCCTGTTTATCAGGATGGGAACCTTGTTTCTGGATCACTGGAGGCCTTGATAGAGCGCCTGGTGCCCACCATGGACTATTACCCAGATGTAAGTACCCACTGAAAGGCTTTTTTTCTTTCCATGCTTTTCCTGCATTAGTGTCTGGATGGATGCTCTCTCATTAAATCCTGCCTCCATCTGATTCTAGATTAAGATGTAGACTAAAGATGCATTTCTTTTAACTTGCAATATTCATTCACTAAAGATGTTGCCCAATGGGGATACTCTCTGTTTTTAAATGAGAACACTTGTTAGAAAGATATAGCCATGTTGAACTCAAATGAGTGCCTTAAGAACCAATTAAAAGCAGCATTAGCCACAGAATTTTCATCCTTCTAAGCTGCTTTAGCTCTAATGCAGCCAAGATTAACTACTAACCAGATTCTACCTAGGGAAGCAGACCTGAAAACAGCTCTAGTATTTTTTTCCCCTTAATTTTCTATGTATCTCCTAGTTAGGCCAAAATAGATTTTAATTAAAATATTCTCTTTCACAAGACATTCTAAGGGGCCAGAGCTGTAATAATGTATGTTCCTGAGCCTGCAAATGATTTTGTAACTGGTTAGATGTCCTCAGTGCAGTACCCTGAAGTAAATACTACTTAGAACTCTAGGGTATGCAGTAAGAACCTGAACCTAGGTTATTATTAAGAAATCACTTTATCACTTAAAATTACCCCTTGTACCCATTAATGAAAGTCACTATTTAAACAAGCTGACAGTGATTTGAGAGGCTATATAGCATGTATTCTATTTGAGCACTGAAAAAGCAACAGCTGTGGCAGAAGTATGCCAGAACTTTGTAAAAACTAACAAGAGGGCAGAAAATTGCAAGCGTTATTAACTTGTGTGTTGAACTTAATGTTTGGAGTAGTGGGCCATGCTATAGCTTGTATGTTTCTCACTCTAATTTGTGGAGAACATTTTATTGTGGTCTCATATCAGTCGTGCTGAAGTCCCTTCAAGCTCCCACATATACAGAACAATCTTCACAATCTCCATCTACAAAGAAAAGGGACTCCCCATATGAGAGTCCAGTGGGTATATGCAGCAGAATTGCCATCGATCAACAGTAGAGGCTTAAAAAAGGCAAAATCAGGATAGTTTACTCTTGCAGTTCAAAACTAATCCTAAACCTTACATTTTAACCTGGTTAACATACAATTGTGCTACCAGTACCAAGTCCTTTATAAGACTCATAGGGATAACCATTGTCAGACATTAAATCTCTGCTCCCGCCCCCAAATACATAGTGTAGAACATATGTACAGCAGAAAGCAGTGGGTAAAGCTGGAGTAGTATACCAGTGGAATAGCTTTAGGCTACTATAATTAAGCCTTCCAAGGAGTCAGTTGCTTGTCTTTTGTATGATGCAAGAATATGGTTACTTGCTGCTTGGATTTCTGGACTGCAGCTAAGTTTTCTTAAGTAGCTGCTAATACACATCCCTTATTATAACTTGTAACGGAAGATTTATTTATAACACAGCTGCTTTGAAAATGGTTCCATGAAGTGAGCATTACTTAATGGGCCTGCAACTCACTCTGGAATGCTGCTAGTTTCCTTGGTGCTATGCCCTTATACCCAGTGCAAGGGAGCGTTACAAACCAAGCAGTCATAGACTCCACCCTGCAAGCTGCAGTTTCAATAGCCAGCTGACAGCTGATGATCCAACAGGAGCACTCAAAGAGAACTCCAGGGAGAGAGAGAGATGGAAAACTGCATTAAACCAAATTCATCTCCTCTATAGCATGACACATACCTTTGGATAAATCAGATCACCCAATTTAGCTGAAAGGATTCATTATAAAATGAGTAGATATGTAAGCTCTGAACAACATAAAGAAGGAGCTATAGTCGAGTCATCTTCAAACCCAAGTTTTATATTTCAGTTCAGTTGCATGTTTATACTTCATTTCATGCTCATTTCTATTCTAGTGAAGTTGCCACAGGGGCTTAGTGATAGCCATTTAGGCTGATATCCTGTCAAAAGAGTAGTCAATCCTGTATGTTTAAGAGAAAAGTATAAACACACCTCAGTTTCACATCTCTGGCTACTCATGCAAAGAAAGGCAGCAAGATATCACTCATTAATTCACATCAAGAGAAGCCATTGGTAATGTTAGCAGAGGCTACCCTAGTTTCAGAGTGACATACATGTAAGTTGCAGTACTCATCCAAACTTTTGGATTAGTAC
>NW_008690636.1:18250-28397 GCF_000695815.1 Acanthisitta chloris | reverse complement strand
TGTGTGCTCATAAGCTAAATGATCACAGTGACCTTCTGGACAGAAGAAAAAGGGAGTGGGGGAGAAAGCAAACACAAAGTATCTTTCTGTGCTGATTCCAGAGGCAAAACAAAAACGTATTGGCCATGTTGGCAGGACACGAGACAGGCAAGGGAGGCAGGAAAGATAAGTGCCTACATTTGTGTACTGCTCTTTTGAGTCTTCTTTGTGTACAGGGACTCGTTCAGCACATAGAAAAATGTATAATCATGAGACAGAGGAGTTCGGGAGGTTAGGAATGGAATGTACCAGTCTGCAACCCTTGTGCCCAAGCAAAAAAACTTTCAAGAAAATATTTCACAAACAAGAAGTTCCAGAATGAGCAGTGAATGCACCAAGAAAAAAAATTTTTTTCCCCTCATCAAAAAGTCATAAGTGCATTTTTGGTTTGGAGAGTAACAATTCCTTCTTTAGTCTTGTGCGCTCACACTCTTTTTTTTTTTTAATATAATTCAGCTCATCTCTTAGCAACAACTTTAGGCACTAAAGGAATCTGGCTTCTTATTCTCTTGTAAAGCACAAGCCCCTTTTGTGTCAGCTTACATTGTTCCAAGTGCAGAAAGGATTTTTATTTTTTTTTGCCTCTCCTCCCAGATACCTGTCACTTTTGTAGAATAAATGGAGCTTAATTTTCAATCTTATAGCTTATGGAAGTGTTTTCTAATCATTCTGTGTCAAACCAGCTAGTTTTATAGTTAAATTTCCTTCTCCAAACCATCATCTTCATGTTTTGGGGACTGCCTATGACAAAGTGTAGGTTTTTACACTGTTATAACATTTAGCCTATATGTGTATAGTAGTACAGATGCAACAAATCACACAAATCCTTGATCTAGATAAGGCATATTATGTGATTATGAAACATTTACTATCCAAAACAACTGTGTTGCTGCCCCCTGAGACCTACCATGAAGCTGAAATGTATGGCTTAGTTCAGTCTGAATTGTCTTTATTGGATAAGGTGTGGCTATAAGCAGAGAGGCAAGAAGATGGGGGGGCAACACTGCTGCCAGTCCTGCCATTTGTAATTCGGTTCTTAATTGCAAGCAGTCCTTGTCTATGCTAGAATAAGCAATAAAAGTATAAAAAAACCCCTTCAGTTAGATACCAATAGTGTAAATCAACATATCTTGATTGACTATAATGGAACAATTCTGTTTTCCTATTTCCAGTTAAGTGACTTAAAAATCAAATAGAGGTACAGCAGATGTGTTCCAGAAGGCATTTGTTTCTAAACCCTAGAAGTCCAGTGCTGTCTGAAGAATCATTGCATGGGTCCAGTACAGCTATTACTGAATTACTGATTACAGAGAGATGTCAGCAAGCCTAAAATGTGAAGTACCTACTTTCATGGCCTGTGTCTTCCTGCATCTTGCTAGTTCGACACTTCTATGAGCATCATATAAAACATTATCAAAGAAACCAAACAAAAACACAGGTCATCTGTGTCATGCTTTACTTTCCCTAACAATAGGGAAATGATACTGTGAGTGGGCTTCTCTCAGAGTCATTCTGGATAAACACTGTCCCACATCGTACAAACTTCCACCACAATGACCAACGCTAGGATTAGTATGAGAAGCAAAATTATATCTTTCCTTAAAAGAATGCCTTCCAGCTTATCACAGCCAAGGTCACTGCCAGGGCAGTGTGGCTTATGTTGTGGTTCCCTGCTGCTTACACATACAGGCATCTTTCAGTCAGGCCTCTGAACTCCCAAAACAAGAACACAACACAGGGAAAGGAGGAAAGCATCATCCCCCCCCCCCCCCTTCACCTCTCAAGTGCAAAATACAGTGAAAATGAGGGTTGCTTCATGTTTTCAGTGCAAAAACCTTTACACAATCCAGTGACAGCTGACACACCCAACAGCTAAATTCCTGTCCCACGTAGTCCAGACTCACAGTTTTAATTTCAGGGACAACAATAATAGCAATGAACACATGAGTTAGCTACAAAAATTAACAGAGGTCAATCAGGGTTGGACTCAATGATCTTTGAGGTCTTTTCTGACGCAGTTGATTCTATGATTATATGTAGGCATGGTTTAAGATGCAAACACACACAGACTCTTCACATATCCTACCCCAAATCTCACAACTATTCTTTCTCTTGCTTTCATTCTAAAGGTATCAGTTTAGGAATCATTCTCACACACATACGAATAAAAGATCTGGTATGTTGTGCCATAGCACAGCCGTGTCAATTACGTTAGCTCCTCAGCCTAATTTTAGCACCCCTAACACACTGCATAGACTACCATGGATTTTTATAAAGTTCTCCAAAGGCAGCACAGTGTCGTTAACTGTCTCCAGATACAGGCCTCAGAGCTACATTAAATTTCTTTTTAGAATTGATGAACTTCAAGTTTTTGTCATTGCAAATGTAAAAATAAACTCTGAAATTCTGGAGAGTCATAAAATACCAAACAGAAGCCTTATTTGTTAAATTTCCTAACGTACACTTGTGTGGGATGTTTGCAACCATGTCATTAAGAAGGGAGGCCATGCTATCAGTGTCCCAGCACTGCTCTGGCCACTTGCTCAAAGTCACCAAGAGCCCAAGTGTTAGATGGCCCCAGCTGTCCATGTTCTGTAGGCATCAGTGGAAGCACTCAAGAACCTGACCCAAACTGTCCATCCGGTTAACCGTTCTCCTCCTGTTTTCCTCTATTCATAAACAATAGGCAAGGCAAAGACTACAGATGAACTCTGGTTTTGATCATACAAAATTAATGCTCTTCCTAATTTAGTACATGAACCTCAGTGCTAATAAGATCTTAAAAATCAAAATGACCATTTAAATGCCTCTGCTGTATCACACTCTACTCTGTCCTTTCATTAGCTTCCTCCTGGAGCTCAGGGCAGAGTGGTATGTTTAATGTTGTATGCTTTATCTATCATACTTGTCACTTGCTCCCAGAACACTGTGACTTTTAGTTAATTTATTTTGTTTAAAAAAAACAAGAAATCCTTTTTCCCTTTCTGATACTGGGAAGTGTTTAGCGCTGAATTCATATTATAGGGCACACTAAGTACTAGAGAAGTGAAAACATTTTCCATTAATAGCACACTGTATTGTGATTAGAGAGATAAACCCCATAACCTATTTGGAGTCCTAAAGATACCATTCTTATTTAACTACAAGTGTGTTTTAGAGACTGCAAGCAGCAGCTTTGGTAGGTAATAGTAGAGACGCCACATTTTAGACAACCAGTCTAAAGTTTTTAGCTGTCCCAATTTACTTGCCCTGTCCGAGGTGGTATATGCACACATTGACTAAATGCCCTTGGCTGTGGCTGCCAAATCATGTTTCTGACAACACAGTCAAAGTAACAGGACATGTTGCAAATACAAAAATGAAAGTAGTTAAGAGATGCCACCATCACTACTCAGGCAATTGCATTCAAATCCAGAAGCCAGGTTCCCAACACTGAAACAAGGCTAGGACACAAAACTGTTCTCACTTCGATTGATCTATCCAGAATATGATAGACTGGATACATGTCCAGAGTATGATACAATGAAAATACAATGCATTACAGCTTTTGAAATAGAAATGGAGGGGCTGTTTCCAATGAGAAATAGTAATTGTTGGTATTTATTAGTAGTGTTCATATCAAAAGACTCTGAAACAAACCCCAAATAAGTAAAGTCAAGCTTAAAACTAAATTATTGTCATTTGGCCACAATCTAAGCTACAACTTGTGTCAATGGTGGTGGGAAAAAGGAAAAAAATACTCCCATACATGAAGAAATTACAGCTGTGGTTTGGAATACACATGAAGCAGTTTTCTGCAGCTCAGTGAAAAACAATCACTTTTAAAGAAACAAAGCAGCATAAATAGTGGTGTTTGAGAGGGGTGACACCCTACATTAGACATATTTCGTTTGTGGTTTTGGTAAGTGATGTCTAATTAGGCATATTAAATTTGGCATTGTAAAGGGAAATAATTTGGTCACCGGAAAACCCCACAGTTAACAGCCTTGAAGCCTATGGCATTTCCTTTTAACAGAGCTAGAAAAGGCCACCATTTCTCTGGAGACAGGAAGAATTCTAAAAGTTTTAAATGAAGGAAAGTTACATTTGGATTTTATGGAATAGTATTTCCAAGAAAGACAGGTATTTTATTTTTTTTTGCTAAAGTTTCTCAACTTGTTTTGTTTGGATGTTTTTTCTCTCTCCTTCCACAGAGAACTTACATCTTCACTTTCCTATTGAGCTCACGTGTCTTCATTCACCCACATGAGCTCCTGGCTAAAGTGGGGCAAATCTGCATTAAACAGAAGCAGCAGCTGGAAACGGGGACTGAGGCAGAAAAGGTAAATGAAACAATATGTCCTTCAGTTAGTTGTGCTACTGGCATTTATTTCCCCCCCTCTCCTTCTTATTGTAAAGCTAAATAGACTGATAAACAGTAAATGGAAATTGCAATTGACATTTTTTGCTGGATGCACTTTTATTTGAGTCTTTTTTCTTGAAGTACCTTTACTTCTTTTGCTGGCCACAGGCATAGGTTATGTACTACCTTACTAGTTGGATACTGTGGCTGCCAAACCAAATTTACACATGAGTTGTGCTGTGCACTGGAGCAACGTGTATCTGCTGTGAAACCTGCCCAGCAAGTTGCTTTGCACTTTTGAACTTTCACCAAGTTAGGTTTTTCTTGAATCTCATTTCGCTTTCTCCAGTCACCCACACTATCCTATTGGAGTTAAGTGCTCTTCTGTAGGTTATTGTTGGGGTGAATCTCATTTCGCTTTCTCCAGTCACCCGTACCATCCTATTGGAGTTAAGTGCTCTGCTGTCGGTTATTGTTGGGGTAGTTTAAGTTTTTGTAACAGTAAATAAGAAAGTTACACCTCATAAAAATTAAGGGATGCACTATTTAAAACGGTAGCCTGTGCTGACATGCTTTACTAGAATTGATTAAACCACACTGGCACTTAAATGCAGCTAAAGTGTCACCATTTGCAAAGTATATATTGAAGGACTTTTGACTGAAGGTGAAATTCCAGAGTAGACTAAACTGGGATGTAAAAAAGAATGACAAAACCAGGATAGGATTAGCAAGTATTTAAAGACCTAGATTGTTCAAATCCTGGGCATGTTTTGGTTCCATTGTTCTCTTGTGAGAAATTACATGCTCACATTCCTAATCTTCAACACATTGATAGTCCCATTTCATTTTCTCCATGGTGTATCAGCACTCTGAGTGAGGAGCACAAAAGGTAACTCTGTGCTTTGTCAACACAAAGTTTTTGACAGCAACACTTGACCTAAGGACTTCTTACTCACATACTATTCCTGGTGTGCAGTCTAATTTTTTTTTAGGTCACAGGACAAGGTAACCATGGTGCAAAATGACTGTCATCCAGGTCAGTCCCCTGATCTACTCTTCAAATAGCTATGTAACTTGTCATGTAGGTGCTAGAGAAATCAAGGGGTCAGGGAAGGAATCTGCAAGAACCACACCAGTGCATCCTGTTTTATACACAGAGGTGATAACTGTTCCCACTGCCTCTGCCAAACTAATTCATGACTGAACAACCTAAAACAGATGCTCTGTAAATTGTAATGGTTCCTCAGCAACATGTAACTGAACAACAGAGGTAAGAACCTGTAAGAGATGCCATGACCAGCTGAAACACTGAATGAATTAAATCTGAGCTGTAGACACATGAAGAGAAAGACTGCTGTGAGTAGCAAGTGTCCAAATACGTTCATGAAGTACTTGGATTTAAAATTAATGGAATATAAGATGAAACTTCTGTGATTAACAGTGCACTTAGGAGAATATCAGATGAAAACAGTCTCTGGTTGCCATATCACTTGGCAGTGTAAAGATATGATACCAATTGCAAAGTAGTAATAGTCTGACTTCTCAGCAGATGTGTTATAAAATCATGGCTTCCTCATTGAAATAAAATAGCATTACATCCTAACAACAGGATGTAAAATAGAGCAGCTCATATTCCAGACACCCACACTCTTACACCTTCTGTTGACAGATTGGAAATGGGCCTACAGTAAAACCAACAAACAGCAGGGTGACAATAAAACATTTTTGGGAGGCAGCTTTAATTTACATGCCTTTCCGCTTGCTCTTTCTACCATGCCCTTGATCCCTTCCTAGCCCCTTAATATAAGCTGCATTTTTTCCCTGCCTACTCTAAAGACAAAATTCTTGGAAAACACTACATAAACTTCTGACATTCATTTCAACGCACTCAATCACCCCTTGCCTATACTACTTTACTGCCCTCTACTGCCATCACCTGTATATATTACAGAATAGTTTGGCCACCAGCAGTTGCAAACGTTTGTTTTCTATCTGGGAACAAATAAAAGCTCATTTCACAGGCAGCATAGAAACTCTTGATTCAAGGCACTCTTAAGTATTCACTGTCACAATCCATTAAGGTATCATCAGCTAGCAGCACCTTCTAATTAAGTGGCTGCATAGCAGGAAATAGCTGACTAAAGTAGTTAAAGCATCTCTGATCGTTTCTGATAGAATTTGCTTATGCAAATCTCTTAAGCCAAGAAGCTGACTGACTTGTTCGCTGGATAGTATGTGAGCTGAAAATGTGGCAGGAAGCCTGGTTTTGAGGTTACACACCACAATATCTATCATTCTGTTGGCTTTTTTACGTTACTGGCTAGCCAAAGAGTCCTACAGAAATAAAACCTAGAGAAAAGTGGATTAAGAAGAAACCCACTATGAGCCCACCTCAGTCTTTTTGACTGCCCATAAAAAGGAAGGATTTCACAGTTTAAGACATCAATTACAACATACAAGTCAGTAGAGAAGCTTGACCATAAAGGATAAAATTTAACTGTCCATAGTGCATTAGAGACTGGAAAGACTCAAACAAGATTGTCACAAAAAAGCACTGGGATAGTATTATTGATTACTGTTAAAACTGTGGTGCATTGTTTCTGAAACTTGAGGATGTTTTGTATATCTGAAGTTAAGGAATTTAGAAATAAAAAGAGAAAGAAGAAATTAATTTCTATTAAGATTGTCTTGCCTGCCTTGGAATACATAAGTCCCTTCGAAAATTATTATTTCCCCTGGTATTTGTTGGCAGTAAGTGCTCCTTTTTAAAACCAAGAAATACTCATAACCAGGTCATTGTCATTAAACCTTTCCTACAAACACAGTACTGCTATTGCCCTCCTTTCTGATTGGGAGTTGTTTCTCAGTCCTGTCTTGTCTCAGGCATAACAAGGTCAATCCATAGTACTTAGAATAATAGAAGTATTTTTCTTCTCAAAGAAATATTTCTGAGAGAAGTATTCCCATGGACTCCAGAGAACTCTGTCAGGCCTCACAAGGGGAGGCTCATGTCTGGAGTAGGACTACAGAAAAAGTAGGTTGGGTAGGTTTATTGAAGCCATGATAGAAAGGAAACTGCATGCTGCTACCCACAGACCTGTGTGATTTCCATCTAGGTTATCACATGTATCAAGCCTGTCACGCTGCTTTGGGTTTCATCAGAGTGCATATGAAACAAAAATCCCATGTTCTGCTATACTGATGTCTTTTAGTGTTCCTCTCAGAATGTGTACTTTATTTTCATGAGCATTAAAAGCATCTGATAGAACTTTAAGCTTTTTTTAGACCTGAAGAGCAATAGGGTTTGCAGTTTGTCTTGCAACAGATGTCTAGTTTTCCATCATGAAGGAGGCAAACCCTAACAACATATGAGTAGATACAAGAGATGGGAACTCAATGTTCATAAGTCAATGTGTTTTAAGTGGTACATGGAGTATCATTTGGGATGATTTGGCTGAGTACCACAAATGAGGCACAAAGCTGTCTCATTTCTCTCCTTCAAACCTTTTTCTTCTATATCAGTGCCTAAAAAAATTGACAAAATATAACCTGGTGTTCAGCTGCACCTACTTCAAATCATAACAGCTAACACTACCTCTTCACTGGGCTCCTGGTCTTCAAGGAGCAATGTTAAATAACCTAGAAACAAAAAAGCATCAGCTGTGACTGACTTAGTCTCTTCAACTGCTAGGGTCAGTCTAGACAACCCATAAATTCTTTATGAACTAAGTGTTCATATGGAGATGGCCTAAGCAGTGGCTTATTGTCAGATCGAGGATTTGGGGGTGCATGGTTTAACTTCAACATTCTTATTAATCATTATTAATATTCTCACTGATTATGTGCCAGAGAGATGTTACATGGGAAAAAATAAACCAGCTTAGTTTAGTTGACTTTTGGTTTTGATTAAATAAACTGGAACATCCTATGATCAGATGATGTTTCGGCAAGAGTTCATACCAGTGTTTGGAAGATATTCTCTATTTGTCTTGAAAGAAAATACATAAATTTGCTGTAGTGACACCCACATGCTAAGCCACCCCTAAGAGGCTACTGGGCAGCACAATGGGGAAAGTGCACTGTGCATGGGGAGAATGACCTGCTGTCTAGGGGGACTTCTGGAGCTTACACAAGTGAGGAGGTAAACACAAATGAAAGCTTCCTCTTTTTCCTCAGTGCATCACAAGTTGGGTAGGAGGTTAAATATTACCTGAATTAAGTTTTGATTCATCTTGTTCATTAAATGCGTTCTTAGCACTCACACTCCCAGTTTTACAAGAGAGCTCCCTTGGCTTTATTGATGCTGCTCTCTATTGCTACAGCAGTGAAGTAATTGGCATCCAATTCAGGTCTAACTGATGAAAAGCCTTAGAAGATTCACAGGTAACAAAAGAACTCAGAAAAATAGTTCTCCCTGCCCTTTCTGTGGTTGATAGCTTTTTGAGCAAAAGCCAATACTTTTTATTGTCAAAGTCTGTTTTGATTTAGATGTCGTGGAGAGAACACACAAGTCTTTCCTGTCATTCATTTATTTAATATACAGCTCAATCTGGATGGTCTAATAAATTCTATAGAACAAAAATATCTTTGTGAACATTTCTCATGGCAGATTCTTGGTAGAGTGCTGCAGTTCGTATGAATTTGAATTCAAACACTAAGATGCTGCTGCCTCAGATGGCATAAATCATCTTAAGTCCCATGGACTTCAGTTAAATAAGTCACTCAAATATTCTGTAACCTTCCTGACTTTATACAACTAACCTTCAAAGTGTTGGGCAGGAGACATTACAACGCTATCATGAAAGGAGGCTAAGGGATACTATTTAGGAATCTAGCTCACAGTTAAATGTGTTCTTTTTATATCTCCTTCACCTGCTATTAATGCAAAACATTTTCAAGAGTGTCTCTAGATTTATGCAAACCTTCATCAACTAATTTAATCTGCAGTCATAAAGGTCTATGGTCAGTAATCAACTCATTGTTTCTTTCTAGGCAAAGTTAAAATCCTTTGCTGCCAAAATCATCCAGCTCCTGAAGGAATGGACTGAAACTTTCCCCTATGATTTCCAAGATGAAAAATCCATGAAAGAGTTGAAGGAGATTGCTCACAGGATCACACAATGTGATGAGGTATGGGTGGGAGGGGGGGGGAAAAAGTTAAGTGCCAAAGCAATATTTGTCAACTCTTATATGTAGTTTGTCATGTTATATACCAAACTGCAGGCACTATTTTCTAAATGGGCTACAGCAGCAGTTGCTAAGCTGTCAGTGTAACTGCAGGACAAGGGCTGACTGATGGACTTAATGGTCCATTAGCAGAAACTGTCTATGTATAATCACTAAGTGTAAGAAGAGAAAAAATAGTCATGACAATATGAAAAATCACTGTGGTGCAGAAGGAGAAAAAAACAGTAGCTGTAATGGCTTAATATAGTTAATTTTCAGAAAGAATTATGTACCATGCTTTGTACATTGTTACTACTCTATATATCTAGGTTCTGCAAGACATATCCACTAGTTGTATCAAATGGACTCTGGGCCAGGGTGAAGATGCTTATTATTTAATAGCTCATTCCCAGCTTCTAACAATAATAAGCAGCTGTTTTATTGCTGTTTTGGGTGACATGCACAGTATTTCCACAAAGGAAGTTACCTTTAAGCTCTGCTAGCTAGTCAATCACCAGCCTTAACAGCTCTGAGTTTCTAGCCTATAAAGAAAACTAGGCCTCACAAAAGGCTTCTCTAAAGTAAACAGATAAAGCAAAT
>NW_008690636.1:1807-18229 GCF_000695815.1 Acanthisitta chloris | reverse complement strand
GGGGGGGGGGGGGGGGGTTTCCTGTTGTTTTTCTTATTGTTTGGTCATGTTTTTTCCCAAACAAAGCCTACACTTTTTCCTCATTGAGAAAGTCACTGTAACAAGCAACAGACAGAAGGAAGAATACAATCAGGAACTGCAAGACAATTGTAAAATGCTTGTACAAATGTGAAGGCTTACTTCTATAGAAGTTTGTTTTTAAACCCACGACTTCAAGATATTTTTGAGAACAATTAGCAGGAAACTGGAAGACAGTTGCATTATGTGTTTTTGTTGACTCAAGTACAGAGAAAATGAAGAACAGGTTTGACAGCATTGCCTGAATCAGGGATAGGACAGTACAATTACGTGTTACCAGGCTGTCAAGACAAAGTATGTTGATTTTGTTGCATCAGCAAAGCTGTTTACATGGATGCTACTATGAAAATATCAGTGCCTTAGTAGAGGGGGAAAAGGAAAAAGGATTATAATGTGCCTTTCCTTTACTGAGAAAGGCAAAGAGGTGTATGTTGGCAGAGACAGTACTGTGAAAGGGGACTTAGCAGAGGTTTTATGTAGTATTTGTATCTTAGTATTTAAGTTGCCTGTTACTTTGAACTAGAAAGCAGTTGTTGCCTCTCTGTCTCTTCCTCTTCTCTCCCACTCTGTTATGTATGAATAATTACCATTTGAGAAAATCACATCTTCATGGAGTGGTTCAGTGCTGTGGTGTCCAGGGTATCTCATGATATCCATTAATTACAGCACCACCATATTTATGCCCTTAAAAAAAATCTACAAATCAGCTTTCATCACTGAAGAGCTATGCTACATCTGACCCTAGGAAACATAATTTGACACTTACAAAAAGTAGCTCTTGCTCTTAAGTTTTTGTTACTGCATCAAATTACCCATACTATGCCTCTGTGAAGGATTATGGTAAAGACTTGGGGGTTTACTTTGTGTTTTAAAGTTTTTTCCAAATCCCCTTAGGACACTATTTTTCATACATAACATGGAAAATCAGCTGAGAACTTGCTCAGAGAAGTCAGGTGTTGTCTTAGTGATACGAAACAACAGTATATGAAACAACTACAGGTATGGTCAGGGTTGCACCCCAAAGGAAGTATTATTTGAAGTCTTATTTGAACTCAAACAAGGATAAATTATTTTACAGTCATTGACTTATTTTCCAAAGTTGCAGGAAAGTTTAGGGTAAAACTAGTAATGAAAGGAAACTGCTAAAACTAGGGGCATTTTCTAAGTAATAAATTCACAGTAGCTTAAGTAAGACATAGTTTTTCATGTTACTGCACTTTCTTGGTTCACTTCTACAATTTCTGCAACACTCTCATGTGTCTTCAAGTTTGATTTTCTATAACCCATATCCACAAAGTCTCCTTCTGCCCAGACATGTAGGTAAAGCAGGCATAGTGGTTGAAGTCAAATGACTTACAGTAAAAAGCTCAGCATACCAGAGAGCAGAATTAGTACTTCATTTTAGTCCCCACCACTGTGCTCCCTTGACACTTGTAGCACAGTACCAGAAATGGCTCCAGCCAGCTGCTGTTCAGCAGTAATCCAGTTGTCTTGAGACAAGCTACACTGCCTTCAGTGTTTCATTGGATTTCACTTGGGACTCAGATTATTGCCTTGTAAAGCAACATTCTCACACTATTATTGCTTAATTATAACATGCAATATACAAGTATTTGGTAGTCATCAACTCTCACATCTGCTACATAATTTCAGTCATCACTGTACATTAGTGGCTTCTTTGAATGGTCAGAGATTCACCATAGTCCTTCTGGTGTATCCAGTTGACTGGCAGAAACCAACGCAGCAGGTTGTAAAGTCATGGTTAACCTTGTGGCTACCTTTGAGAGAAATAATCTGCATGACAGCAAGAGAATGACTGTGTAAGAAAAAGGAGAAGAACTGTCTTTGGTTGAATTAATTTTCCTAGCAGCAGGAAGAACATGGCTGGAGAACATGGGTCATTTAAAGCAGTAATAGGTGGGATGGAGGAGTAGGAAAGTGGTAAGTTAGCTCTTTGTGGTTGATCTTATAAAGAAATGTCTACTGGACACAATCAATGGCAGAAAAAAAATTACCTTGCCTTAGTTGCCAAAACAGTGAGCAGATGGATTATGTTTCTTTATGTGGCTTTACCAGTATGTATCCTTACAGATCCTCTACTTAAAATCTGCACCTGATGAACAGAGAGGCATTTTAGTTGTCCAAGAACATACTGTATATTGTGCTCTTACCTAAATCTTAGGATGCTGTGGTTGTTCCAAGCCAAGCCAGGATATTTTAGGGGTCTATTCCTGGACAAAATGCGAATTCCCTGGATTCTGCCTGGGCTAGATAGACTGGATTCATCAGTGGATCTGATCAGAATGAGAAGGAGCTTTTTGGCACTTGGTACACAGAGGTTCCAAGAAGCCTTGTGGAAGCAACTCAACCACCTTTCACTATACTCACTCTCCAGCTGTTTACACGAGTGCCTTTGAATTGGGGTACTAGCCAAATGAGCAGACCAGCCAAGCAAGTGAAACAGAGCTGGGAAGGCAGACAGGCATAACAATGTCATTACGAAGTTGTGTGGGCGTTTAGGATGAGTTCATTTGTCACAGAATGATCAACTCAGATAAGATGAAAAAAAGGATATTAGACATCTATTTTTCCCAGTCAGAAAGTCTCTGATGATCTGTGTCTGCAATAGCTAAAGGTTTTGAACAGTTGTTGTTTCTGCCTTTTGCTTAGGAAAATGGAACAGTGAAAAAGATCATTAGCCAGATGACACAGAATCTCCTGATGGCCCTCTCTGCACGGAGCCAATACCAGGAAATCAGGGAGAAATTCCGGCAACCTGTTACTGACAAAGGCACCATCCTCAAAACCAAGCCACAGTCAACTATAAAGGACATCCTGAGTGTGTGCTGTGACCCTCTGATCTTGGCACAGCAGCTGACCTACATCGAACTGGTGAGACACTAATTTGTGTGAATGATTTTGTTTTGTATTTACTAAATATTAATATACTCAGCGATATGAAGTTTGCTATGGCTTCACAGAAAGCCTCCAATGTTTCATTCAAAAAATACCAAGTCAATTAATGGACAAGAACAGTTATGTACACCAATAAACACACCTCACACATCTACGCTGTAGGAAGTTACCAAAATGTTCTTCTGACTTTGGTTTTATTCGTTGTCTTTTCATTGAACTCCCTGTTTGTGTGTACAGTGACAGTCTCTCATCTCTCCAAACACAGGAAAGGGTGAGCAACATTTACCCAGAGGATCTGATGCAAATTGTCAGCCACATGGACTCCCTGGATAATCACAAGGTACAAAAAGGGGTACAGAGGGGAAAAAAAAAGAATAAACAGAGTAAAGAACCTCCATAATTTGTGTATATCCTGTGCAAGAAAGATTGACATTTTCTAACTTTCTGTTAGCTCATGCCTTTAAAAATATCCAGCAAGATTTTATCAAGACATGACATGGAAGTTTATCCATGTATGTTGACTTTATCATGACAAAGGATAGGTTTAACATGTGGCCTGTTCTCTTACAGTGTCGAGGTGATGTGACCAAAACCTATAATTTGGAGGCCTATGACAATTGGTTCAATTGTCTCAGCATGCTGGTGGCTACAGAGATTTGTCGGGTAGGTATTCACAGAAAACAAGATAGCAAAGGGATCCTGGCCTAAAGGACAAAAGGCAGGCAGTGGTCTAATAGAGACTTAAACATTAGCAGTGCAATTAAAGATAATGGCATTACTCAAGCATTAAATTATTTGCATGCTCCTGTGATTAAGAGTTCAAGGCTATGTTTGGCTTTGCATATATTCTCTAATTTTGTGTCATTTCCATAGTAGCATTAGTCATGCAGTGAAATGAAACTTGTGTGGACTTTGAGTTAGGAGCTCTTAGGGATTTTTTATTACATCCGTAAATTCTTAAAAATACTAATCTTTAAATGCTGATTTACCAAAAAACAGATGCCCTTCCACTGCATTTAGATATCATTAGCACTGTCATATATTCATTTTTTAATTCATATTTGTCATGGTTTAACCCCAGCCAGCAGCCAAGCCCCACGCAGCCACTTGCTCACTCCCCCACCAGCGGCACTGGGGAGAAAATCAGAGGGGTAAAAGCTGGAAAACTCATGGATTGAGATAAAGACAGTTTAGTAGAGAAAGCAAAAGCCACACACAAAGCAAAACAAGGAATTAATTCATTGCCTCCCACAGGCAGGAGGTGTTCAGCCATCTCCAGGAGAGCAGGGCCCATCACACATAACTGTTCCTTGGGAAGCAAACACCATCACTCCACGTCCCCTCTTCTTTCTTCTTCCCTCACTTTGTATACTGAGCATGATGCTCTATGGTATGGAATATTCCTTTAGTCAGTTTGGGTCACCTATCCTGACTGTGTCTTCTCCCAGTTGGAAAGCAGCAAAGGCCTTGGCTCTGTGTGAGCTCTGCTCAGCAATACCAAAAACATCTCTGCATTATCAACTCTGTGTTCAGCACAAATCCTAAACACAGCCCCATACTAGCAACTGTGAAGAAGGTTAACTCTACCCCAGGCAAAACCAGCACAATATTAATTCATTATATTCATACAGTTTTCATGACAGAAAAATCAAGAATAAGCTTTTTTTAAACAAAAGTGGACTACTGGAAAGGTTAAAAAAAAGGGGAGAATAACCTTATTAGAGGGTAAATTAACGTCTGGCATATAATAAGGCAAGAACTGGAATATATACTACCCCAGAAACCTCCTTTTTCTTTCTTTTTTTTTTTTTTCTCCTTGTTTTGCATGTGTATTCTCTTTTTAGATTCTTATTAACGTGCACCAGTTCTAGCAAATGGGAAATTTTCTCCCTATTCCTGCTTGGTCAGTAGCCCTTCTGTGGAAATCCAGATACCTACTATGGTTTTATGAGGACTGATATATTGATCCTAATCCCTTACTATTTCCTGCTCTCACAGAAACTTACTACAAAGGCACACCAAGACATCCCCCCAGAGCTGTCTAGTAGGGCTAGTACATCCAGGAAATCAGTCAAACGAAGGTTTTAGCACACCAAGGGCTAAGCCAAGGCACTGACTACCGAACCATTTTCTTTTGATATGACACAGAAACTTAGGTAACAGAGTTTTTCTTAAAAAAAGAAAAAGAACTCCCTAGTGCAGTAGTCTGCAGTCACTGCTCAGGAGCCATTTTTGCATAAGTTAGACAGAACTTCTAGATGTAAACATGGAAAATATTTTGGTAAGTGAATTCAATCTAGAGAGGAATTAATTTTGCTTTGCCATTTATAAAAGGATTTGCAAAACAGATGTTCAGTGTCACTTGCTTCATCCTATGCATGTTTGCATGTGAAGAAATTTGATCATCAGTATGTGTTCTCAAGAGGTCATTGTGGAGTACACACAGCAAAACGAGAAAAGCAGGATGTGGCAACTGCTTTCTCTCACGCTTAGGTTATGTGCCCCAGCCTTAAGTCTGCCCACTGCTTTCCCCTCTTCTTGAGAGGCTTAAATGTTTTATTCTTTCTGATAACAGCATCATGTTACCTTCCTTTTCCAGTAACAGGAAGTTGCTGCACGTGTCCACCTTGTTTATGCAAGATTCCCTAAGACATTGACCTTTGTGTATAAACAAAAACTTGCACTCCTCAGAGCCACAGAAGTAATTGGTGATAGCCCCAAATATTTCTGCTATTTGATTAAAAATTAATCTTAACAAAATACCCTCAGGCCTATATCATTATAACATTTAGCTGGACAAAGCCTTGAAATGTCTATTCAATCAACCTGCTACATTGCCTTTGGCAGGACATACTATCCAAAACTCAGCCCATCCCTCCCCTCTTAACAGATCTTGGATTTTTGCAGGTTGTAAAGAAAAAGCAGCGTACAAGAATGGTGGAATTTTTCATTGATGTGGCAAGAGAATGCTTCAATATTGGAAACTTCAACTCAATGATGGCTATTATCTGTGAGTATCCTTGACACAGATAGCACAGGGCTCTCTATTTTACAGCCTCACTTGCAAGACTGTGCTCACACTTGCCCTAAATTGGCTGACCACATTAGCATGCACACTCTTACAGGGACAATCTTTACCAGTGACAGATTAACATGTGGGTGGGTGAGTTTTTGCTACAACTTCTGACTGTCAAGCTGAAATGCCTTTCAGAGTGTGTGGTGCTGATACATAAACACAGTTATATATTAGCCCTATATTTTTTCAACTCAGTCTCCTGTTACTCTCTCTCCTCTCTCTCTGCATTCAGCTGGCATGAACTTGAGTCCTGTGGCACGGTTAAAGAAAACTTGGTCCAAGGTCAAAACAGCCAAATTTGATGTTTTAGAGGTATGTATAAAGTTTTGACTTTATATATAAAAATCTACCAAATAGTTTAATCTCTGCTAATTATGAAGTCAGAGATCACAGGGGCAATTCTGTCAGGGGCCAGCAAATCTACCAAATAGTTTAATCTCTGCTAAGTCAGAGATCACAGTGGCAATTCTGTCAAGGGCCACCAGCACATAATCGTTAGGGAGAACATTTCCTGAATTTCAGGCTGTCTAATTGTCTGCAGAGAAAAGGGGATGCACATTTCCTTTAGGTTATTTGTGCCCATTTAACGTCCAGGTAGTTCCCACGGAAGGGAATGCTCAAAACTAGTCAGAGTGCGCCACCTAGTGGAGATCTGCGGGAACACAACTTATTGGTCATCAACAAGAGAAAATTGACAGCAAAGGAGAATTTTGGGGTTTTATCCTGAGAGTCGTTTACGATTTCCTTTCAGTCTGCTTTGCTTCAATGGTTAAAGGAATAGATGTAAAGCCAGTTCAGAACTCTCCTTTCAAACAAGATAGAAGTTACGAAAACCTTCATCCAGACTGATGATTATATAGGTACTCTGTCTTGAAAATTTAAAAAGGGGCCAAATGAATTCATAAAGAATGAACTCTGATGGTTAGATGAAAGCTTTTTATTTTTAGGACACATGTTTTACTCGACTGCCTTTTTCCCCCTCCCATAAACACAGCATCACATGGATCCATCCAGCAACTTCTGCAATTACCGCACAGCCCTGCAAGGAGCAGCACAGAGATCTCAGACTGCCAACAGCAATCGAGAGAAAATTGTCATCCCAGTTTTCAACCTGTTTATTAAAGACATCTACTTTCTGCACAAAATACACACGAACCGCTTGCCCAATGGGCAGATCAACTTCAAGGTATCCCTTTGCTATTATAGAAACTGTAATTCTAAACGTTGCACATTGCAAACATTTGCCAGTTTGGAACTTCTAGCTCATTATATTAACAATTCCTTCAGTGTTGCTGTGATCTAGACATTAAGTAGTATCATTGTGGGGGGGAAATGATCTGAATCAAATTTCTGTGAAAGCCAGCAGTTGCTTTTCTGTGACAGAAAGCCATGACATCTAATCAAATTCCAGTAGGTAACTTCACCCTAATTCATCAGCATTACCTCATTTAACATCTTCAGCTTAGCTTGCTATAAATGCTACACAGAACCAACAAATGGTGTTTGTCAGGTCTTAAAGGAAAGTTCTACAGGTTCTGGATTCTCTCTCCTCAATTAATAAACATATTGTCCAAAAGACCACAGCCTGTCAAAAGTACTTTTTAATAAAATTGTTTTGCCATTATTAAGACTGTAAGGGTAAGGGGAGAGGGCACTCAGAATATACAAGATAAACCCTAAGTAATTATGCATTTCTTAAAGTTCTAGGAAGGAAAGTATATCTAAACTTTCTATATGTTATTTTGATTATTTCCTAAATTGAAAGAGTGCTTTATGGAGAAAAAAAAATAAAATCAGACGTGTCTCATTTCATTTAAACTGAAGTTTGCAAATTTAAAAAGTAAAGGAAATCAAAACCATTTACTGTGCAGTTCTAGTCACAGGCTTTTTTAGACAAGTGACACAGAAAACAGGCACTGTTCTATAGGAAAAAAAGCTGAAAAAAGATTATTAAAAGAACTGAAGGCAAAAGACCAGACAGCAGGGATATGCTGTTCTAAATATGAGGGGTTAACAGCACATAAGAAACTAGGAGCAAGAGGGGGAGATGAATGGAGTAGTAAGAAATGATAACAAGGAAGGCTGAGTAAGGGACAGTAGGGGTAACATGAATAAGAGCAAGACTGAGAGGCTTTGAAATTGAAACAAAAGAACTAATATTTGAAATAAAATAAATTTTAATCCTTTAATTACTTCATGCAGAAGTTCTGGGAAATTTCAAGACAGATTCATGATTTCCTGACATGGAAGCAGGTTGAGTGTCCTTTTGAAAAAGACAAGAAAATCCAGAGCTATCTACTCACAGCACCCATTTACAGTGAAGAAGGTAAAATCCTTTACTGAACATTATAGTGAGTCTTCTGCTTGTTGAAATGCAGACAGAATATGCAGATGAAAAATATTAACAAGGAAAACTGAATTTAACAATTATGTATTATCACTTCCATAATGACTTTTGATAAGAATAAATTTCATTATGAAGTTACACCTGCTATACTGTAACCTTTAGATTATTTTTTTCAGTTAAAGAACCCATGTATCTGATTGTTCTTATTTCATTTACTAGCTCTGTTCATTGCATCCTTTGAAAGTGAAGGTCCAGAAAACCACATGGAAAAAGACAGCTGGAAAACACTCAGGTATGAAGCTTTGTAGAACATGAGTCTTTTTGCAGATACACACAGGCACATGATCATCAGCTTCCTCTGCCCTGTTTGCATACCCAGCTTAACAGTAATTATTTTTCCTTCAAAATCCAAATCTGAAAAAAATCAGTGGGATTTGGATTTTGATAACAGCTTTTCCAGCCAGAACTGTTAAGGCTGCAAGATCACTGCCTGGGACTATGAAAGAGAGTATCCTTTGTTTAAGGCTATCAAATACAGTAAAATAATTTACATTTGTAGTAATTTTCAGACACACTTTTCTCAGGGGGATAAATGTATAGACATGCAAAGAAGGTGCTATCATTTATCGTAGCTATGCACTTAAAAATTTTATAAAAGGATGGAAGTGTCTAGTAATCCTCTAATTGTCAGCCTACTCTAAGGGATAGTCTCTATGAACTCTCATCTCTCTAAGAATGCAAAGCACCTCTTCTGTGTACATGGTGAGATCAATTCATGAGATTTCTTCTAATCCTGAGGCCAAGGCAGAGAAGTTTAGACCTTTATAAATAATTTAAAACTTTTAGATTTAGCGTATCTGTACCAGATATAGAATGAGCAAAGAAGCCTGTATGCCCTGAGCTGCAGTCAAGCTACATTGTGACTCTATTTTCCTAGGCAAGACACTGTTTCCCAATGATCCCAGTGTTTCTTAGGAAGTCCACATAAGTTTTTCATTTAGGACACCCATGTCATGTACCTTGCATCAAATCCAACACTATTCAGCAAGCAGTAGTTTAGGATGACAGAGAACATGTGTTATATGCTTGAGTTCATCTTAAGGGCCTAAGGTAATGTTATGCAAGTTAAATTTGCATTTAATTTAAAGTCAGCATCTTTATTGAAACTCACAGATGTATTCCAGTTTCTAGCAGTTGGAAATCTATCCTTTGAAGAAAGGCTTCCAGCTAATGCTGAAAGATAGATCTATTGCCAAAACTGAAAAACTTTTTGTTGTGATAGAAAAGATAATTTTATTTTTCATTACTTTATCTTCTAGGACAACTCTGCTTAATAGAGCCTGAGATTTTTGGATTTGATCTGCAGACTTTGAAGCACATCGAATGAACATGTTTTTACAACCTGAAAGACTTGGACTGAGCTAAGAAAGGCCTCACTGGATGAGGTCTGTTTTGTATATATAGTAGCTTTTATGAAATAAAATGTGGTAAATATTTCACATGTCAACCTTAAGGCACTTACTGAAGGGTTTTGTTTTTTATTTTAAATATAAGGGCAGGGCCCTGTTCTCAGAGATGAAATGTATCATGGGAGATGGTATCCCTGGGGAGATCTTATTCTATCAGCATCCAAATTTTTATTTTTTATTACTTCCACCAAAATAAATACAAATTAAAACACACATCCCAACTGAAGCCAGTGTTCAGGTGAAATACTCTACTGGACCAGTATCTTACAGAACACTCAACATGTGTCTCTAGCTTTGAAATGAAGGATCTGCTTCAAATCACCAATACTGTTCACAGATGTTAGGAAGTGTTTGTAGAGTCAAGGCCTTTGATATCTGCAGTAAGCATGTTCCTCTGCTACATCAGAAAATAGTGCCTTACAAGGTACTGATCTTGTTTAGTGTACCTTATTATGCTGGACTGGAAGTAAAGGAAATAAAAATATGGATGTCTTGAAACCAGCTACAATGTACTTTTTAAATAAAATGGAGAATATGGCACACAAAGTAGAGTATACCTGCCTGTAACATTGATGGTGCAGCAAACCTATTTTTGTTACATGACTTAGAGATAAGAGGGGGTAACTGCTGGGGTCTGTGTGTTTGTATGTGAGTGTGTGTGCGTGCACACATGTCTAAGTTTCAATACTTCTGGGAACTATCCTTTAAATTCTGGCTGTCAGAATAGTTTGTGTTTTCCTTTTGAAAAATCAGGGATTTTTTGTTTTGTTGAAGAGAAGGATGTCTAACCTAGATTATCTCTGCAAAACAGGCCTAATATGTTTTTTTTCAAAATAATATTTTGAAAATAAAAAATGATCATGGGCTAGTGAAAGGGAAGTAAACTCAGATGTCCAAGTTAAGGCTAAAATTTCCAAAGAAGCTTAAGAAGAGTTCATCACCACTCAAATGGTCATTTAATTCCCTTGGTTCTTTTGAAAAGCCTAGTCTGCACTTAGAGAGAATTAAAACAAAGACCAATCTAGGATGTAAGCTTTTTCTAGAATTTTGCAAGCCATGCTTAATTGCCTGGGCAGGAGCCTATTGAAATCTAAGGGAAAACACCATAAGAAATTAGTCCACCCTTGGAGCCCAGGTCAGTGCCAAAATTAGATGTGATCTGCAAACTTGCTGATGCTTGCCATTTCTGATTTCTCCTTTTAGTCTTGAGTTTACATCTAATTCTGCTATCCAAATAAGTACCTGAAGAGCTTATGTTAGAATTCAAGATATTCCTTTCCAGGGAAAAAAAAATGTATAGTACAGTACTTACTTTCTCATCTGATCTCTGAATTAAGAAAAAAAAAAGGCTTAGATCAAAAACTATTTTGTCTAGCAAACAAATAATTACCCACTTCTCCTTTCCAGTAATTGTGCTTTTAAGGCTTGAGGGCTGGTTATAAGATAATGACTTGAGCAAGATAATTAGACTGGAAGTTTTCTTTTTCTAATTTATTTTTTAAAAAAACCCAAGACAACAAAAAATAAAGCCAAAACAAAAAAAAACAAACCCACCAAAATATGAAGTCCCTCTAGAGTTGACAGTAGTTACAGCCTCCCTCATAGAGCCTTGCAGAGGATCTCTACAAGGATTTCTTTAAAAACAACCAGCTCCAGGTAGATGGTGTTTATCTTATTCTGCAAGACTTGCTGGACTGAGGATCTGGTTTATTCCAGTTCAGCAGACTCTTCTTGCTTGAGTGCCTACAACCAAGAGCAGTGCCACTGTTTCACGTGGCATCTGCAATCACTTAATAGAAATTTGCTCTATTGGCCCTATAGTATGGTGAAAAATTAAGAAAAGCTTTCCCTCTTCCACTTCCCCCTTGACAAACACTTAAAATTAGAAGAGTCAGTAGAGGTAAGGAAGGCAGATAAATCAACATTTTGCTATTCCCATGGCATTGACATCAAAGAGTGACAAAAACAAGTTATACCATGAGGAAGGAAGAAGTAGAAAACTAACTGTTGACAAGAACAGCCCAGAAAAGGGGAAGGGATAATTCTTATGACCTGCTGCTATTTTTCCTGTGCTGAAGTACTGATCTTCAGCCCTGGATTACAGTGAGAATATTTATACTGTATTATTACAGTGTTTTGCACTTTCAGAGATGTTCTAGCTAGTAACATTGTTGGACACTATATGAGGGATTGTATATCAGCTTTGTTTATGTAATTGAGGTTTAAAAGGGATGCTTAAAATTTAAGAAAAAATATATATTTGAAATGCAATTTTAGAACACTTTCTGTAAATGTATACAAGAGCTTTCACATGAATGTGCACTTCACGGTCAGTCCAAGTATATACTTGAAATTCATGCAGTATCTACATCGGTTCCTTTTTATTTTCCCTCCCTCAGTTTGATACATTCCTTAAATACAGTGTTTGGCTATTCTGAGCTGAAATGCTAAATATAAAGCTGTACCATAAAGCAGGATATTCTGTGTTTGACTGGATGTGCTTGCATTAATAAAAAAAACCAACTTGCTTCAACCAGGATTAACTTTTTCCATCTTTTTTTTTCACTTGCAAACGGATCAAACCACAGTCCAGAAGGTGAACCAATTGTGGAAGGCAGTATGATCATAATGAACCAGCTGGTTACATTCTGACTTTTAAAGCTATAGAATGAAATATTTAAATATCTTCCAACAAAGGCAAGAGCAACACTAAGCCAACAATATCTGCCACTTGTAATGTGCCCTTTATAATAACATTTTATGGATTTGATACAGTGTCTCTGCTACAGAATATTTTCATTCTCTGTCAATGGAAGAGATTAACAGTTCCACTGTGTTAAAACATTTGTGCCCCAAGAGTTGAATTTCATTTTTTTGCCTCCCATGTCTTTATCCTTTTAGCAGGAAAGCACAGAAACGTTTGCTGGCTGCAGCACACTGCAGGGTTTCCTGTGGCAAGGTTCAGTTGACATTTCAACACCCCAGGACTTTTGGTTGCAACCACTACCCTTTTCATGCCCTACTTTATAGAAGCAAAGCTACTACTCCAGGGTCACACAGAGACTAGACAAGCAGAGAGCTGTGAGGAGAATCCAGCTTTCCTAATGCACTGCCCCAGGGCTACCCACACCATCTCCTTTCTCAGGGATATAAGCCTCAAAAAAAATTAGATCTTGCAAGGGCTCTGGAGGCCCCATAAACATTATTAATGTGTTGAAAACTCTCTAGCCAAATTGTTATGATAACCAGACATCCACAACAGACTCACAGAGCTGAACAGTACTACACTCAGTCATCATAGCTCATTAGAAAAGATAATGATGTTTACCAGCATTAAGAGGATCAAGCAGTTAAGAGTCTTTCTGATGGCCAGTTCATACTCCTAATTAATATGCATATTGCATCCTTGAAAACTCACTTCCAATTATGTCCCATCCAGTCATTAGGATAAATTAGCTATTTACACAGGCATAAGAGTAAACAATAAAATTGCTTTCCAGGCACTTTACTGCCATTAGAGCACACCACAGTATGACAAGCAGTAGCTCAATGCCAGTAAGATAACCTTAGCAGCAATTTGATTTATCAAGTCAATAGTTCCCAAGAAACAACTTTCTTTTAGCAAATAACTCATGTGGCAAAAGTCATCTGAGCAGTCAGCTGAGAACTGACATGACTACATCTTTTGGAAAGAAATCAGTAACTCTTCTGATGATGTGCTGACAGAACTTTCCTCTTCAGTCTTCAATGTATATAATTTTATGAGGGCAACCCCAGACTGACAGCTAACCAGAACAGGCTACAAACAGCATAGGGAAGCACAGTTTTGACTTGGCTTTCTGCAGCAAATAAATAGGACAGTGTGGACAGCGAGATACCTAAAACATAATTTCTAAAATGAAATTGTAGAAAGATTTCATCCAAAGCTGTTAATGCATGTTATCAAGAAAGTTTCCAGACCAGCAAGTATGCAAATACTAGCAATAGTTGCTTTCAAATGCTTCCTGCTGTGCTGGTCCCTGGAAAGGCAGGGATAGCTAGCTGGGTATGCTTTGAGGCTCTAGCACATCTCTATGGGCTCTGATAGAGGTTTCCTGAGAGTGCAGATGTTTACTGTCCTTCACTGCTCCCCAAGGTGGGCCTTAGGCTTTGGAAAAAGAGAGAAACACTTGGGAGTGTAGTTCTGCAGTAATTTAGAGGTACAGTCTAAACTGTAACCATTTTGCTAACGTCAGTAAAGAATTTCAACAGATTTGAACAGTATTTCCAATGCAGTAAGCAAAAAAAAAAAAAAATCACAACTTTCGTGGCCTCTCGATATCACATTTAGCTTTTGCACATACAATGGATGCAGTTGACTGCTGTAAAATAACTTAGGGATATTGATTATTTTCATAATGAAATATTAAGAGCCAATCAAGATCTGTGCCAAGGAGGGAGTGCTGACAGAGTTTCAGACAGATATTCTGCTCTCTGCTGAGAGAGGTGTGATGAAGAAGAAATTCAAGCCACCAGGAAATGCAACATAAATTTAAAATTACCAAGTCAATAAATACACTGTTTCTGATCTACGAGGATGCATACTTTATAATATTGATTACTTAGGCTTCTGACAACTCATAATAAGAAGGAATAATGAAGTTAAAAAAGAAGTTCTGTAAGAAACAGTGTTTGGCAAAACCAGTGTAGAGTTACTTGAAACTATTAGTAGCACCTACCAGGAGGAAAAAAACAACCAAACCAAACCTAAACACACACACACCCCAAAACAAACAAAAAGGTCAAAATCCAGGTCTGTTGCCACACAGAGGATTCCTGTTAACAACCCTACCTCAGCACTGGGCATGGAGACCATTTCACAGGATTAAAAGAGCTGAAAGTGAACAGAAACCAAAGCACCAGTTTGAAACATCCCCACCTAGTCCAGGTCAGGAAAGAAGAAAATTAAAATTTAGTGGAAATTTTCTGTCAGTATTTCTGATTTTACCTAGCTTCTCCACATGATGCAGTTGTCTTAAAAACAATATAATTCTGCTGGAGGCATAAGTCAAATTAGTTGCAACAGAATCTCATTACACAGACAGAAAACAACGTAACATCTTTTTAATCACTTTCACATGAGCACACTAAGGCCTCTTCTGACCCTGGGGCATATTATATTCAAGACATCTTGCTGTCCATCAGTCTTAACATTGCAAGTTTCTTTCTAAATATTTACCCAACATCCAGTTGTTTACATTCAACTCAAAGAAGGTATTAGTAACACTCACCTCCACAAATATCTATTAAAATAGAGAATTTGAGTACAACACATCATCAGTTGCACCAACAGAGCACTGGGGCACTCAGTGAACATAGCTGTAAGTGATGTAGTTGTCTGAAGCTGTATGTGAACTGCATTTGCAAGAACACCATCCCAGCTGCTCCCCAGTAACTGTATGGCACAGCAAAGCATGTGACTTGTGCTCTGAGAGTAACCCAAGCTTTGATTTGACCCTAAGGTCCTCTCCAAAATTCACCTGAGCACCAACCTCAAAGGTTTTTACATTTTCTTCAAACTATCCTTTAATACGATCATTTTGCTCATGGATTGTAACAAAGTCAGTGAGAAGCCACTTAAGCTTCCTAAGGCTGCAGGAAATCTGTGCCAACTGCTCAGGCTCTCACAGGGCCAAAGCCACTGCTGTGCCTGTTAGCTCACGTTTCCACAGCTCCACTCAGCTTCACCTCTTGTCTCACCAACATTCATCACACTCTGCAAATGCTCCTCACTGCTTCTTGCATGAGAAGTCACAACCATGGCTCTGCCACCTGGGCACACTTGCCATTGCCTTCAGGAGGAGCCAGTCAGGTCTTACACTATATCTGTGAAATATATTGGTAGCCTCTACGTTAAATTTTATTTCACTCTAGGGTTATATTCTTTTTATGAGACAGCACTTCCACCAGAAGTCTGAGAATGCTTCGGTACTAGCAACAAACATACTCTCTCCCCATGGACATGCAAATACCAAAGCAATTGCAAAACCAAAACCAAACCAAACAAAAAAAAAAACCCCAGCAAACAACCTTGCTCAAGAGACCCAAGTCATGTGTGACATACAAGTCCTAGAGCTACAAGGCAACCTTGAAACTGCGAGAACTGTTAGTCCTTTAGTTCGCAGTCAGTCAGGCTTGAGAAGTGGAAGGTGAGCATCATGGGGGCATGGACCAAACACTGCTTAAGTTTAGGCATATTGGGATGTTCCTTGTTTTCCTTCACAGCACAGTAAAATCTGAATGACTAATCTTAAACTGTAGTTGGGGGTCAGGCACACAGCAAGAGCACCTCAGGCAAATGAAAGCTACACCCACCCTGGTTACACAGAAAGCTTTCATCATTACACTGATGCATCAATGAGTTACTAATCTATGCTGAATCACCATTTTAAAGGCTATTCTAAATCCTTTTCATTCACTGATCTGAGAAAGCAAAAAGCTGATTCATTTTATTCCTTTTTGACATACACTAAAACCTGCAATTGAAACACGTCTGC
>NW_008690636.1:0-1779 GCF_000695815.1 Acanthisitta chloris | reverse complement strand
CTTTCCCTCTTTATGCAATTATTCAGTGTATCTCAAAGTCCAAAGGCTTTTGTGAAATTTAAAAAAGCCACTAGGTAATTTCCTCTGGGTGCAGCAGACCCAGAACTAAGTAGTTCCCTAAAGTTTTCTACTTTTTGCTCTGTGTTTTCTGATTCTCCAAACCAGTATCTACTAGTCTCATTGAATAACATATTTTTAAACAAATTCAAAAGCACAACCTGCATTCTTTCCTGTAAAGGGTCTAAAATAAAAGTGTACCCTGAGCTGATTTCATCTTGACTTCCGTTAATCAAGAACACTTCCCCTTCCTTCCACAGAATGCAAATTCTCTTGAAAAGGTTACAATTTATGCAGATAGTGTCTAACAGCAGAAAAAAACCCCCAAATTTCTCCATCAGTGGAGCATGTTCCTATTTAAACAAGTGTTACTGTATTTAGTACTCTAGCACTAAAATGCAGTGACTCCTCCAGGAAAACACAGCTGCCTTTTACACTCAGACCACAGCTTAAAAAAAGTGTGTTATGTAAACAGCATCTGTCAAAACACCTGGACATACCGAGCGCTGACCCTGGGCAGACTGACTCCAAAGCCTGATATTGTCATTTTAATTTGCAGTGCTCCAGAAGCAGCATCCCAAACTGCACAGCATGGGGTTTATCCTTCCTCTGCAGGCAGAGTACACCTTGGAAAAGCCAAGAGCAGGTCGTCTTTGTCAAGCTAGCAATGGTCCCTGCACAGCATTTCTGACATCCTGGAGCTGTGCAGGTTGGAGCCATAACGACTAGTGACAGCCCAAGTGCACCACTCAAAACCTTTATGTTCCTCCTTTCTCCAGGAATTCCTCATAGCTCCAACTAAAGGGCCTTGGGCCCCTTGAGGTGATGGGTTTTCCATTTGCACCAGCTTGAGCTGGAGCCAAGCAGCAGTACCATGAACCCTGTAACCACACTGAAGCGTTGATAATTAACGTTCTGTGGATAGAGACACTCCTGGGGTGTATATTCTCCCTCGATTAATTCAGTTCAATTCAATTCTGTATTTGTTGCTAAAGTAGACAGCAAACCCAGACCAAGGCTCTGGTGGCCAGGCAGCCAGCAGCTCCCATGGGCAGATGCTTGCTGCAAGGATCTTCCCACCAGCAGGGAGGACTGTGATGCCATTCGCAGCCTTCCACCTGTTCCCACCATCCAACCTGGTAGCTGTACTCTCCACAGGAGCTGCTGCCCAAGGTGCAACAGTGGCTGCAGATCCAGGCAGTAAGGATGTTATCTCTGCAGTCCTCACCAGCATTACAAACTTCAGCCTAGACATGTGGCAAATATTTTTCAGCCACTTAGCCACATTTATGCATGAAGCAACACACAGAGTAGATTTTATTATTCAAACAAGAGTTTCATATTTGAAACAGGACTAATTTCCTCACTTTCTTGGATGAAGTTAGGAGAAACATCCAAGGAAGAGTTACATGCCTTATCGGGAAAGAGCACACCTGCCCTGCATTACAGCTCACAGCAGTAACTGGAGAACACTGACACAGCTGTACACAAACATACATGCTTGTATCACAGTGTGGCTGTGCCAAAATCTCAATACACTCAGGAAACTGAAATCAGTCATAAATTCGCTTTATAATAATAAAGGCATATCCCACTATTTCTGTTGCAGTTCCATTACAGAGCAGAAGCAATGGTGTGCACTCAAACTCGAGGCACAGGTAAGGGTGTTAAAATTACCACTCTTTGTCATGAACTTCACGTTGCCTTGACAGGCTTGAGAGG
>NW_008690635.1:0-4994 GCF_000695815.1 Acanthisitta chloris | reverse complement strand
CGGCCCGGGCCCCCGCCCGGCGCCTTCCCTGCGCATACACATGCCCTCCTAGAAGAGAAGGCTCCGGAGAGACCTTAAAGCACCTTCCAGGAGTTGAAGGGGCTACAAGAAAGCTGGACAAGGACTTTGCACAAGGGCAGAGAGTGACAGGACACGGGGGAATGACTCAAATTGACAGAGGGCAGGGTTAGATGCGATATTAGGAAGGAATTCTTTGCTGTCAGGGTGGTGAGGCACTGGCACAGGTTGGCCAGAGAAGCCTCATCCTTGGAAGTGTTCAAGCCCAGGTTGGACAGGGCGGGTCAGTTGGTGAAGATGGTCTTTAAGGTCCCTTCCAATCCAAACCATTCCAGGATTCCCCATTTTCTGGCCGACTTTTTAGTACCATTTCCCATTCAGTGGTTCGGATGCTAAACCATCTCTGAAACCCTACCTTGTTTTCACATTCTTTCATTTTGGCTGCAATAGCTCTAGGGCTCCCCAGGTGGTTGCCAACAGGTAGAATCATCTTTCCACAACGGGCTTGTACATCCTTTGCCTCTTCTTAAGGCATTAAAGCCACTTACCTGCTCAAATCTGTCAAGCACACTGGGAAATGTTTGGGCTGAAAGGATGGCAAAGGCCTCCTTAGCCCAGCTCAGTTGTGGCTCAAACTGATTGGTGCCTTTTCATCCCCGTGGTTGCATCAGTGGGCTGGCGTGAGTGCAGTGAAACAGCCCAAGGCAGACTAGTGTCACACAGAAGAGTGGGCAGCAGGGTTTGCTCTTAAAGACAAAAGCTAACTTGTTGGGATGGTTGCATAAGGCAGCACGGGGATAGAGGATCAGATCTGAGCACAAGAGGTGGTCACTGTCCAGTTGCAAAGGTCCTTCCAGCAGCATCTCCAGCTGGAGCAGGTGAGATTCGGTGGTCGGCTTACAACCCCCAGTCCTGCCCTACCACCTCCTGAATCTGTGGCTATTAATTACCTTAAACTGCCTTCACTATGTCTCCAAACATATACATATATATATTCTGCTGTTACAAATTATCTGTGCACAGTTTGGGTGATGCTGCATCAGGAGCCACCTGTGGAGGCCATGGGATCAGAGAATCATTTAGGTTGGAAAAGACCTCCAAGATCACTAAGTCAAATCCATGCATCATCCATCAGATTCCCAGACCCTTCCCACAGGGTTGGGACACATGAAGACATGCAGCTCATGCTTCTCCACTGACCTTAGGTGCAGCAGGAGCTCCTGGGCGATGATTCTGTGATCTTCAGGTCTGCCTTGAAGCTGCTGTATCCACCAGTCAGATGTTTTGCAGGTGTTACAACTCAAAGTCCTCTGCCCAAATTAAGGCACAAGGTGCTGGTTCAACAACACCAACTTAATTTTGTAACATTAAGTGTAATATTAAGGGAAGAGATTGAGAGACACACCCACACACAGAGAAGATTATCACCAGTGTGGAACCACCTGTATCCCATTGGGTCCTTCATTGCCCTGGGCTTAGTGGTGGTACAAGCTCACCTGGTTCACTCCCTGAGACACTTTTATGTGGTCCCTCATTAGCATGGGAGGGGATGGGAGGAGTGGTTTTGATGAAAGGGACATAGGGCTCATTGTCTAAACAAGTGGAACATAAGGCTTATTGTCTGAACAAATGGAACATAGGGGCCTTGGAAAGTAAACTAGAGAAGCAAAGTAGATACATAGGAAATTAGTATACTAAACTAAGGCAGTAAAACAACGATGAGCCAGCAGAGCAAGTAGAGAGTACGTGTGAACTGACCACCAGGAAACTGAGCATGGCCAAAAGGCTGAGTGAGATCAAACAATGGGCAAGGTGTGGAAGATGCCAAACGACCACCGGGGGACCCGGAGAAGACCCTCCAACACCAAATACAGAATTCTGATGTGTGTGTGACCATGCAAATAGCCTAATGTTTTATATATCAAGTAAGTAAGAAACTGCTGATGAATATGTAATGACCCTAGTGATAAAAGGTGCCGAACCTCTGTGCCTGATTAGAGGAGTTATCCCCCGGGTGCCCAGCCCGCTACAATAAAGAATGCTCTGCTTTTTAAAACTTCAAAGTAGTGCTAAGGAGCTTTACTTTGCCGCTTTTCGGTAACAGTGTTGGGTTCCTCATTAGCATGAGACACGAGAACAGATGTGGTTTCTCTATGGTGTATTCGGTGGTCGGCGGGAGTCTACTCCGGGCATCGTACGACACGGTGTCCTAGTTGTGGCCAGCACAGGGTTAAGTTTCGCAGCAGCCGGAGGAGGAGGAGGACGCTGGGGCTGTCGTGTACCACCTGACGCCGTGGGGAGGGACGGAGCTCGCTGCCCTTTCCGTCTCCGGTCCGCTCGGGGCGCGGTGTGCGCGGTTGGGCCGCGCTGCGTTCCGCGGGGCGAGCGATCGCGCGTGAGTCGTTCGCCTGTTTGTTATTGATATTGTTGTTACTGTTTGATTTCTTATTTCGGTGCTGTTTTTGGTAAGTCGTTCTTATCTCAACCTGTGATCTTTGCCTTTTGTGCACTCAGTTCTCTCCGTCCCGCCGCGGGGGGAGACGGTGGGGGAGTGAGCGAGCGGTGAGTGGTCTGGAGTGTTTCAGTGGGAACACTAAATTAGGGAATGCCATTCCTAAAACACGACAGCTTGATTTAACGCCCGGTGTGGGGCTTGAAGGGTTGGGATAACAACAGACTTGACGAGAGTGCGTTGGAATCAGATTTGCTGTGTTTGTTCCATTAGGCTCGGAGCCGCTGGTTGCAGTGATGCTTTGTCTGCCCGCCTGGCTGCTGGACCTCGCCCTGTATGTACTCCCATCCGTGACCTGTGCGCTCCTCGTGGTGTAGTTTTTCAGAGCAGGGAGAGGGATCAGAGTTGTTTTGTTGCTGTACTGTGTGATTTCAGCATATGACATGATACTATCAAGTGCAATGAGGGTCATTTGGTTTGTGTATTCCGTGTTGCACTCCGGTCCTTACCTCGGGCACTACCTCTGGGAATTCATTAATAATCATACCTAGTCCATGGGGAGGACAGGGGAGGATGATCTTCCCCAGCTTTTCACCTCTTTTTTCTCTTTCAGGCCTGTCACAAGAGCTTTTGAGAATTATGAATTCCCTTTGGATTTTAAAGAAAGTGTGTCCTTGCTGCTGTGTGTGTTCTTGCTGCTGTGTCTGCCATGTCTCCTCAGTGTGATCCACACCGTATATAGAGTTATGGAAGAGATTTTTAGGAATGCTGTTCAGAGATCTGCTCCAAGAGCGGATAATGAAGAGTGGCATGGAGTGTGGAGCAATATGGGCCAGTTTTTGGAGGACTTGTCTCCTCCAGTGGTTTGGAGGTTCACTCCTGAACAACTACAGAACCCCAGTAGAGTGGTAGAATATGTGAAAGAAAAATGCCGCGGTGGTTCCAGAGAGGCACAATGTAATGCAACGTGCTGGGCCCTGGCTACAATTTACCGGACGCTGCTTGATACGAGACAGCACCCTCAGGGGGAAGAGGAAGAAAGCAGACCAACAGGCACTGTGGTCACTCAAACTGCAGCTGAACCAGAGGAGCAGCCTGTGCCCGTAGCAGTGGTCCCTATACAAAAGAAGAAATCCAAGACAAGATCAGTTCCCTTAGTGACAGATGAAGTACGGTCCTCACAACAGGAGGAAGTAGTACCAACAAAGATAATCGTCCCATCCCTATCCCCAAGTGAGATGCAAGATCTGAGGAAAGATTACACCCGTGAGCTGGGGGAGCATGTTTTGACGTGGCTGCTCCGATGCTGGGATAACGTGGCCCATAGTTGGAAATTTTTGGGTTGTGAAGCCAGGCAGCTTGGATCCCTGTCTGGGGATCCGGGCATTGACAGGAGGATTGGGAAAAGGGCAGCATTTCTCAGCCTCTGGGAACGACTCCTGTTGAGTGTGAGGGAAAGGTATCGTTTCAAGGACAAACTGTCAGAGTACTTGGGGAAGTGGTACACCATGGAGACAGGTATTCAGTACCTGAGAGAATTAGCTGTGCTGGAGATACTATGTCAGTATTCAGTTGAGCCTGTAGATCCAGATAAAGTCCAGTGTTCACGATACATGTGGCAGAAGTTTCTATACAGAGCACCATCAGCTTATGTCAACACATTGGAAGCAATGTCATTGGAAGAACAAACAGTGCATGATTTGGTTGTCCAGCTCAGGCAACATCCAGGTCTCTCTCGCAGCATGCAAGCCTGTGTCTCGGCTATGGAAAGACTGAGCGATGACGTGAAGCAATCTGTAATGGAAATGTATGTCCCACTAGTACAGACCAGAATCTCTGTTGCTAGGAGCAAGCGCTCTGTGGCTCGAGAAAGAGGGTGCACACCACGAGGTACCCTGTGGTTTTTCCTGCGTAACCAGGGAGAGGACATGAGGAAATGGGATGGAAAACCCACCTTTGCCCTAGCAGCACGGGTACAAGAGCTTAAAGGAAGAACAACTCGTGCAGAAGATTTGCCAAATGTAAATGCTGCTCCAGTTTCCAGTGGGCAAGTGCTCAAACAGAACAGAAGGGATGATGCTATTTCTGATCCTCTTGAAGGGACCTCCAGTTCATATTTACCAGAAGTGAGAAACACATACTATGGCTAGGACTAGAGGGGCCCTGCCTCCAGCCAGGTGGGGGAAAGGGACAATCGGATGTCCTTACAGGACAGGATGTAAAATATGCTCTACACTGCAGCCAGGGAGAATGGTCCTTCCTAGAGTCTCTGGCAAAATAGATTTTTGGGTGAGAACAGTCAGTAATGTTAAATTGTATGATACTGTGTTAAGGGTTTTTAGGAGCTCCCCTTTTGTTTTAAGGAATTTTCCCCCATACATGTTATCAGAAGACATTGATGGGCAAAAAAGCGTCAGCCACTGGGGCGGGACACTTTTTTTTTTGCGCTCTCTCGGTGTTCAGGGAGGTAGGGAGCTGCTGTCATCGCTACTGCGGTGTTCTGCCTTCTGCTGCTCTCCTTCTG
>NW_008690634.1:6412-11053 GCF_000695815.1 Acanthisitta chloris | reverse complement strand
GAGAAGGACTTAGGGGTGTTGGTGGATCAACATGTCTCATCAATGTGCACTTGCAGCCTACAAAGCCAACTGCATCCTGGGCTGCATCAAAAGCAGTGTGACCAGCAGGTTGAGGGAGGGGATTCTGCCCCTCTGCTCTCACGGGATCCCACCTGAAGTACTGCATCCAGCTCTGGGGCCTCTTGGAATGAGTCCAGAGGAAGCCACGAAGATGATGAGAAGGCTGGAGCATCTCTCCTATGAAGACAGGCTGAGAGAGTTGGGGCTATTCACCCTGGAGAAGAGAAGGCTTCAGGGATACCTTATAGCAGCATTCCAGTACCTAAGGGGGCCTACAAGAAGGCTGGAGAGGGACTTTTCACAAGGGCATGCAGTTACAGGACAAGGGGGAATAGCTTTAAACTGAAGAAGGGTAGGTTTAGATTAGATATTAGGAAAAAATTCTTTACTGTGAGGGTGGTGAGTCACTGGCACAGGTTGTCCAGAGAAGTTGCGGATGCCCCATCCCTGGCAGCATTCAGGGCCAGTTTGGACAGGACCCTGAGCAACCTGATCTAGTGGAAGGTGTCCCCACCCATGTCAGGGGGGTTGGAACTAGATCTTTAAGGTTGTTTCCAACCCAAAGCATTCTATGATAATTATTGATATACTGATGCTTAAAAAGACATCTTTCAGGCCAGATGTATAAGAGAAAGTACAACACTGAAGTGAAATGCAGCATTGGTTCCAACTAGTTGCCATGTCAATGACTAATATGACATCCAGATAAAGACAGAATCCTCAGTTTGCTGAAATATCTTCTGAAAGAACTAAAGGGTGCAGGTTGATTCATCTGCAGATTAGCATAATTTAAGGTACCCTTTATACTTCTGATAAAAGCAGAACCAATGCAGTTGAGCTAAGCTCAGTATATGAATGAACAAGTTTGAAAGTCGAGCTTGTATCTAAGTAATTGTAACCATTTACATTAAGTTTGAAGGTATATAGGGTAAGAGTAGCAGTCAGGAAGAACCATTTCAGACTACTGCAGGTTAAGAGGATTAAAGTCAAGACAAATTTAATGAGACAGATGTAAGATGAGAATACAGGCAAGGGATCTGATCATTTGGACAGAGAAAGCTGGATCTTGTAAGAAAGTCAGAGGAAACTTGTACAATTGTGCAACTAAAAGCAACCCTTAAAGCTCTAACACTATGCAGTACTGCCTACCAGTACCAAGAAACAAACTGAGGGAAAATTAAAACTCATTTAATTTTTCTTCCTGTATTTAAGCATGTCATAGATTATATTCTTCATTTGAAGTGGCAGATCTGACTTAACTTTAGAGGAAATTTGTGTGACAGATAAGTGATCACCCATAAGTGGCATACGAGGGAAGAGAAGATCTGTGGTAGATAGACAGTCTACTTTTAGTGAGAACTGGAGAGCAGATAAAGATACCTGAAGAAATCAGAAGTAGAGAACTTCAAGACAGTAATTTTTCTACTCTGAGACATCACTTTCTACTTAGACCCTTCTAGTATCTACCTTCTGGTGAATTTTGAATAACTTATTTTTCAGCTTCATCCCTGGTTTTTAAGGCCTTGAAGTTTAAGAATACTAACTGAATAGAGAAATGGATAATAAAATTAATTTTCCATAAGTCCTCATGTGTATGCCAGTAGTCACACAGCACCTTCTTATTTTGAAACCTCCACAAAATCAAGTCATGTTGCTTTTCTGCAAAGACTCATCTAAAAGCTCCTCCACTTTCTAAATAATAGTATCATCACATGTAAGTATCTGTGACTACAGAGATCATGGATGCTTAATCTACAAAAAATGCATGCTATGTCTCCAAAAGTTCTAGTATGGTGCTCCAGCATTCTGCCACACTCAAAAAATGGTAGCATAAAGAGTTCTGAAAGCTTCCTAGAACAGGGAACAGTGTTCATACCCAGTTTATGCACTAAGTTACATACTAACACAGGTAGACTGCTATTTTTTAAAAATTGTGTCTATGTGTTGTCCCAAATATGGGTCCTTTCACCCGGTATGCAAGAAGGCGAACCACATACAGAGTGGAGGTATTTGTTTATTTCATGTCTGTGCAGAGATGAGTGCTAGGTGATGAATCCATAAAGCCAGCACACCTTCAGTATGCCAGGCACTCACTTTTATACACTTTGAACAATAAAAAAAATCGGCATTTCCAGTATAAGTAACAACCTAAAGCTGTAGTCGTTCACACACACTCTATGAGGAAGTGGCTTATGTGAGTAAGGGGTGATCATAGCCTATGGGCGGGTATTTTACTATGTTAATGAGCACAAAGTTCAAGTAAAGCTATTCTTTGGCTTTGTAGTTTGATTTATAGCATCCTCCTGTTCTTACTTCCTGGTACCATGTGTGCCATTTTAGTCTGCCAGTTCATAGCCTTGAAGCCTTTATCTGTACAGAGAAGATACCAAACCAACTACCCGCACTCCAAAAGTCACCATTTAGACTCCTGAATTCTTCTCAAAGGATGCTTTCAGAATGTCATATTTAGTCCAACATTATTTTTCAATGCATTACAAAGTTCAAGTTGTCCTAAATATGGGTTCTACCCCATGTATAAGAGGTAAATCCACACAGTTACTTATTCATGTCTATGCAGAGATGAGTGCTAGGTGGTGAATCCACAAAGCCTGCACACCCTTGGTATGCCAGCTATCTGCTTTTATACACTTCAAACACTGAAAGAACAATATTTTCCCTATTGTCCTGGTTCTGGCCAGGACAGGGTTAACGTTTGCAGCAGCCAGGAAGGGCCCACTAGGATCCTGGGGTTATTCTATACCACCTCACGTCAGGCGGAGGGGACAGAGGGGGCGGGGAGGTACCCTTTGTTCCGGCTCTCGTTGGATCGGTGCCCTGTGTGTGTGGGCGGTAGCGCCGGGTTCTGCGTGGTGATCCATCGCGTGTGAGTCGTTCGCCTGTCTTGTACACTCTTATTAATATAGCTGTTGTTACTGTTCATTTTTCTTACTTCATTGCTGTTTTCTTAGCAAATTCCCTCCATCCCGCCGCAGGGGGAGGGGGTGGGGGAGTGAGATAGCTGTGCATGGTCTGGGGGGTTTCAGTGGAAACACTGAATTGGGGAATACCACTCCTAAACCACAACACCTATAGCTACAATCTAAAGCTATAGCCATTGGCCGTATCTTCCTTCATCTCCATTTAAAGATACAGTACAAAAGTATTTTAACAAGCATGTTCTATGTGAACATGTGAAGGGGTTTATGTAAGTAAGGGGCAATTACAGGCTATGGGCAGGTATTTTACTATGTTAATGACTAAAGGTTAGCATAAAGTGTAAGTAAAATTCCTCTTTGGCTTCATTAGCAGTTAGTACCACTATAGCAATTAGTCCTACTATTCTCCAAATACCCAAGTCTGGTAACAAAAATGTAAGCCACTCCCATACTTCAGCAATACCTAAGGATATGTTATCCTTTTGTACTTCATGTAACATTTTTATTTTCTTTATAACACTTGTCATTATTATTTCTAGGTCTAAGCAAATGAGTATTTTTATAGATTACCACTATAACTATAGGTAACAGTATCACTAATACACAAAAGCAATAACAATAGTCCTTGAAGATGGTCTAAGTTGAGGATTTCCAGATGTAAGGAATTAAAGAATACCTTGTCCGTCTCAAACACTGTTAAGGCCACAAAAGGGATTTGTCCTAAGACCTGCTAGCCACCAAGGGACAACTTGAGATAAGCCCAAAAGAGATGAGTTTGTGCTAATTCCAGGCCTGACAGAGGAAAGATCTGGTAAGCACATCCTGATTAACGTATCCAAACAAAAATTCCCACTGTGGCAAAGTCCATATACATATCACCGGTCAAAGATCACCCTGGACAGGCAGTATCTGTGACCACCAGACACCCACCCCGAGGAAGCATGCAAATGAAGGCACACCCATCCTCGCTTGGCATGGAAATTAGGAATAAGCCTCCATGGATACCTGGAATTTGGCTGTATAAAGGTGGTGGTACCCCCAGATGAGCAACCCCTTAGCAACTTTAGGGGGTGGGGGGATGGGGGGATCGCTTCAGTGAACGGCTGTGAAGGCAGGTTGACACTCCTTACACAGGTCACACGGGGGAGCCGCATCCCTTTCAACGAGCAGCAGTGCGGCTCCTTAAAGTTTGTTTTTAACAAACATTTGTTGTGGTTTAACCCCAGCCAGCAGCCAAGAACCACTCAGCCGCTCACACTCCCTCCTCCCCCCTTCCCTCCTCAACCCAGAGGAATGGGGAGAAAATAAAATAAAATACGTATCAGCTGCTCACACTCCCTCCTTCCCCCTTCCTCCCCCAACCCAGAGGAATGGAGAGGAGTAAATAAAATAAAATGTGTAGGTTAAGAACAGTTTAATAATAAAGAGCAGAAAGACATAAAATGCTAATGGATAATAAAAAGAAAATGAAAGGGAAAAAAACTAACAAAACTAAACCAGTGATGCACGATACAATTGCTCACCACCCGTGAACTGACACAACCCCATTCCTCCCCCTGGATCAGCTCCCTTTCCTGTTTATATACTGGGCATGATGTTCTATGGTGTGGAATATCCCTTTGGCTAATTCAGGGCACTCGTCCCG
>NW_008690634.1:0-6373 GCF_000695815.1 Acanthisitta chloris | reverse complement strand
TTGACCTCGTTATTCTCATGGATACATACTAATCATCCTCCTTTTACAGTCCTTTCTCAAAACATGTTTTTACCTTATTAGTCTCACAAGTGTTACAGAGAACACCCAAATTTATTCATGAGGAATACCCAAATGTATACCTCGAAGGCACTAGTAGCTAGGTATACGCTGTCCTGCATTCACACATGTAATGGTTTATGGACAATGCCCAAATGACCAGTTCCAAAAACACAGAAAGGAATGCTTTAACCTTAGTGTCCCATAGTGCAGGATCTTGTCTGCCCCTGCAATGATCCAGTGGAACAGGGAGCCTCACCAAAGAATTCTCTGGGAGTGCCCTGAGGGTCCCCAACCCAGAGGGTCTCATAGCCAAGCAAAGAGTTTCCTGCCTGGCTTGCCAAAAGGTGATTCAAAGAAATTGACCCAACGGCATGATACTGTTAAGCATTCCTTTAATGACGGCACCAGGTGTGTGTGGGATTGCTCCTCCTGACAGGCATGCACACCCCAGCTCCAAATGGGACAGTTTTATTTTTACAAATTATGCATATTCATTAGATTTCCAGGAACTCATGCATATATGCCAATTATTTGCTGGAAATAATTGTAATATCCCCACCCTCCTTGCACCTGCACAGTTAATTGAGATGGTGGTCGTTGAGGGTCCTATGCAACCCCCGGTGGTCATTCCATAGCCTTCATCATTTGTCTGCTGGATGACCTCTCCTGTTGGGCACATGTGCACCCCTTCTGGTCATCTTTCCAAGCCTCAGAGCAGGTTCTAACTGGTGTTGGTGCCTCAGTTCCTTGGAGAAATGTCTTATCAGTCCTTTTTGGCCTTGCACATATCTTCTTCACTTCACAGAGACACTGAGTGTGTCCTAGGTTACAATGTAGGGGGTAACCCATGGTATGTATTCTACTATTGTCTCCACAAGCTGTTAAAGCAGGTGGGGGCAGTGATCGTTATCTCCTCATCCCTGATGGCTCCCTCAGGGGGCTGTCTCTGTTTAATGGGCTGTCAGGGACCCAGGCATGCATAGAGTTACATCATCCCATTGTCATGGATATAAGCTGGGGTTTGGACCAGCACAGAGCCCTTTGCCTGCTGGATTCCCAGAGGACAAGAGCTACCACTGGACCTTCAGGTGAAGATCAGATCTACAGGATCACTGCTCCAACAGACCCATTGCTCCAGGAGGACTGCAGCCACCATTTAATCGGACTACTACCAACACCCTGACTGACAGGGTGTCAGGTTGCTTTCTGACTCTATCAGTGGTTTCTTTTTGTACTGTTGCATTTGTTGTTTTGTTTTTCCTATTAAATTGTACTTCTGACTTGGAGTCTCTCACTGGTTTGCTTTCAAACCAGCACAGAGTGGCAGTATATCTTCACTTGTGCAGACATTACAAATTCCTGAGAGCTTAGTTTTTGCTGGAGTAGCAGGCAGGCCTTGAGCAGAAACTTACTGCTACAACTATGGTTAAAAGTATGGCTAACATCAGTTACAACTATAGTTACAAATATGAGTCTCTACCCCAGCTCCTTATTCAAAGTTATTTCATTAATCATAGGTTTAGGTTTCCCTAGCTTTTCAGGACTTCACTTTGTGATTTTGATTCCTTATTCTTCCTTTTGTTGCAATATTTTTAGCCCATACTATCTTGTTCTGTAACTATATCACAGTTTTGGAGCAGTCTGTGGTAAGCAGGGTAAAGAACTTAAATTGTGCAGAGGTGCCTGAAATGTCAACAACTTCAGTACAGAAGAGTGATGTTAAGGGCTACCTCACTTAAGTGCCCAGCTGGTCTCCCCCTTCCTCCTTCTTCCTTCCACTTTATATACTGAGCATGATGTCATATGGTACAGAATATCCCTTTGGTCAGTTTGGGTCACCTGTCCCAGCTGTGTCTCCTCCCAAGCTCCCGTGCACCCCCAACTTCTTTGCCAGCATGGCAGTACAGAAGGCAGCAAAGGCCTTGGCTCTGTGTAAGCTCTGCTCAACAGTAACAAAAACATCTCTGTATTATCAACCCTGTGCCCTGCACAAATCCCTGCCCGACAGATGTCTTAACTATATCCTCAAATTAGCCACTGTGAAGAAAGTTAACTCCACTTTAGCCCAAAGGTGGGTTTTTTTCATATTCTTAAGTTTTTCCAGTGAAATTTTCTCATTAGCTTGCTATAGTCAATTGTCTCTTAGACGAAGCTATGACTTTGAAGACAGCATTTCACATTGGAAGCAACTTTAATATCCTATGATACAAGAATGTCAGATCAGTCAGTGTTTAATTTGCAAATTGTAAATCTTGGTGTTGTGGCTTTTTGTGTTAAACTACTGAACTGCAGAAGTGATTGTAAATTTAATGTGAGCTCTGCAGTACATATGGCTTAGTGCACAGTATGGGTTATCCTGCTTTGGATTTGCTGAGGAAAAATTTTTTCCCCTTTGCTGGTAGGAGAATGACAGCATTTTAATCCTGATAGCTGCAGCCAGTAAAATAGCCTTATGTGAAATATGAAATCTGGTTTCCGCAGGCATATTATCCTGAAAGATTGGATAGCATTACAGCAAACAACAAGGAGCTTGTGTTGTGTATGTCACTGCTTGGATATACTCCTAAGGTCACTCCCCCAGCATCTGATTCCTCAATTTTTCCCTCTAAGAAAGATCAGGACTGTTGAGCCTGAAATGCTGTCCCACTTGCTGTTAACATGGACTGTAAATAGCCACTGTGTTCAATCTTTGTATCTCTCCAGGCTTTCTATCTTGAAAAGATGATGTGACTTTGCTGAGCATCACTAAACATTAGATAAGTATGTAGATGTCCTCCAGATATTTGTTTTGAGATAAACACTTTGAAGCCATAAAATGTACTGGATCTGCAAGAAAGCTGCTAGTATATTTGCTTTTAGAACAGGAGCCATATTGTCAGCAGGCAAAAGTATTACTTCCTACAAAATCCAGATTGACTCAAAAGGTTTTGCTTGTCTGTTTTTGGGGGGTGGTTTGTTGTTTGTTTTGTTGGGTTGTTTTTTTTAAGCACCTAGAGCTGACTAACTAGTGTTCCTGTGTTAATTTCAGCATCTGATTCTTCCTTTTCCTGTGGTCACACATTGATACTTTGATCTTCTATTGGGAAGAGGTCAACTGAAAACACTTCTGCAGCAAACAATCTACTTGAATGAGGCTAATCTATGCATAATAAGAATAAAGGAGCACATTTTGAAACTTATCTCTTTTTGCAGGAGGCAGGCAGTGCTGTTTGCACATTTTAAGGGCAAGATGTGTGTTACTGCTTGTGTAATGTCCAGTACAATGAAGCTGTGACTTGCTAGGTGCTCTCAAATCTGCCAAGTTAACCCAGCCCACAAATGCAATAAGGGTTTTGTGGCTACTAATGAGATGCAAAAATGATGGTTACTGTACAGTATGCAAATATAAGTAAATTACAGCTCTCTCGAAAGCCCAGCATACTCTGAAGGGTGGTTATGGGTGATTTTTGTAATTTTGTTTTTAAATTTTTCCCTCTGTAACTAGACTGTATAAGAGCTGGCTTCTGGTGAGTGCTTGCTTCTTCCACTCCCAAAGTTAAACATGGGATATTAATGGCATGCTCTGTAGATGTACATGTGCTGCTGAAGCTGTAATTTAAAAATATACATTGTAAGTTGGGTGATCACCAAGTCTGGTCAAAAATTGTTGCCTTGTCTATCTTTAAACAAGCAAGTAGGTCACTAATTTAACTTGCTTAGATTATTTTTCCCTGCTGCCATTCCCCTGCACTACAACTGCCAAGATACTGCTCGGGTATTAGGATAGACACTACAAACAGTGGTGCCAAGGAAAGGTGCTTTGACTTCTGCTGCTTTGTTCTTTACTTCTTGCTTAGGTCTTATAGCGTTTGGATGCTAAGATATTTCTTAAGCAATAATACTGAGGATTTATCAGATCCATAGTTGAGTGTTAATAGTAGGAAACAACTGGTTATGCACTTTTAGTTTCGGAGCTTTCAAATGCCAGTGACAATGCTGCCCACACTGTTGTTGATCTGGTTGTTAATAACGTTTGACATAATAATTCTGATTGATGCTTGTGCCCTAATGTGACAGCACATTCACTGTGGTGCTCAGTTACTGGATTGGGACCCTGAGCTGTCCTGCTCTGTATCCAGCTGAATAGCTGCTCTTATGGTACCTGCTAGTCCTCCGCTTCTAAAGGCTATAAACCTAAACAACATCTGAGACTATTTTGCCAGTGAGCTTCCAGCACTTTGCCGTTTCCCTTAGCAGTTTATACACTGCAGCCATTTGTGCACAAGTAGAACTGTACATGTGAGCATTGTAAGGGAATACCACTCTTAAACCATAACAATAGCAGTGGAGAGAAGGCATGTTGGTAGTGAGCAAGCTTGATACTGAGATGTGTGATGTTCTTCAAAGACAGCTGGTAAAGGAGGGTACCTTCATTAATGGGAAAAAATATAGACACAAGTTCATGTTTCTAGAGTTATTTTGAATTTAGTTCAGTATAAATTTATCAGATGGTTGTAATGCCAAGGAAACCTGGAAAAGAACTACTCACAGACCTGAATCTCTGAGCAGCAGGTATTTGTTTATTCAGCGCCAGGCACAAGGGGATCGCTCCACCAAACTTGTGCACCAAAGATAACACTTCTCAGGTTTATATACATTAAAAGCTCATACATATTCATTATTTCCAGGAATAGGTGGTCATTATTGCAATTAGTTCTTGGAAATCATTATCATAATCTTCTCCTTTGTCTTCTCCCACTTGGCATTAGTCCGATGGTCTCTGGTGGTTGTCCAGGGGTCATCGGGAGGAAGACTGAAAGTCTTCATCGGATTGAACTTTTCACCTTTGAGTTTGGCGCATGCTCTTTGGTCTTGCTCTTCAGCTGCCAGGTCCTGAGTCCAGTTGCATCTAATTTTACTTCCTTGTAAATACATTATGTTTACGCTACATAAGCTAAAATAATGTCCTAAGTTCTACACTTTTCATGCTTAATAAACTAAAACAATGCCTTATTGCTCAATCTCTTACCTTCTGTTTATTCAGGTGCTCTCTACTTAACTATCTTCTATCCTACTCTTAGCCTTAACTATTTGATTCCCATTATCAGTTGTGTGGAGACTTTCTACCATCCTTTCTCCTGTATAACGGTAACAATAAAGTTTACAAGAATGCTGCTTACTCTTTACAATACCTTCTTGGAATTGAAATCTCTCTTTATCTGAGAAGTCCTTTTAAAACTAGTTTCAGTCTGTGTTCACCATTCAGTATCCCCTGAGCTTCCTTAGTGCTTTAAAGGAGTTCACTATAACATTTTCTGTTACTTTAAAATGCCTTCTTGCTGTTGATAGGCTCTTCATACTACAGAACAATGAAGCTGAATGCATGGAAAATCACTTTGAAAGAATCTCCAAATCTGGTTTTGATACTAATATGTGGTTACTTCCAAACAGTTGATATTTGACTCACACTGTCATTTTCTAATTTGTTGTCCTTGAAGAACGGCTGAGGAAATTGGGTTTGTTTAGCCTTGAGAAGAGGAGGCTCAGGCGTGACCTCATGGCTCACTACAACTACTGAAAGGGGTTGTAGAGAGGTGGGGAATGGTCTCTTCTGCCATGCCTGCAGTGAGAGGAGTAGAGGGGATGGCCATAAGCATATGAGACAGGGGAGATTCAGATTAGATGTTAGGAAAAAGTTTTTCCCTGTTAGGGTGTTCAGGCACTGGAAGAGGCTACCCAGGGAGGTGGTGGAGTAATCATCTCTGGAAGTGTTTAAGAGGTGTCTGGATCTGGCGGATATGTTTAGGGGTTACAGCAGAGTGGCAGGCTAATGGTTGGACTCAACGATCTTAGAGGTCTCCTCCAACCTTGATGATTCTATGATTCTATGCACTAAATCACAATTGTTTGTCTGCTCCAGTCCACTGTTTTTGTCCCTGATACTGCCTGGTATGTTTTAATAAAAATCTTACACAGTGCAAGTTCAGCTGCCTTATTTTGGTGGGAAGAACCAGAGCAACAAAATAAAGGCTTTAAATATGGTGAACACTTGTAAATTATTGTAGGCATTTGTGTGAATGATGACTTTTCAGCATCTTATGGACTTATGCGAAGCGTTTGACACTGTCCCGCATGACATCCTTGTCTCTAAATTGGAGAGACTTGTATTTGATGGGTGGACCACTTGGTGGGTAAAGAACTGGCTGGACGGTCGCACGCAGAGAGTTGTGGTCAGCATGGAGGCCAGTGATGAGTGGTGTCCCTCAGGGATCGATGCTGGGGCCGATACTGTTAAACATCTCTGTCAGCGACATGGACAGTAGATTGAGTGCAC